>NW_022196891.1:10431197-10479830 GCF_008632895.1 Mastomys coucha
ATTTTCTGGAATGTCGACTGTCTGATTGCTGAGAATGGTCTTCATTCTCGCAGTAGATGGGGCAAAGATGGTCATGATTGCCTATGATTACAGAGCTCCTCACTAATGAAGCTCATTTGAAGGGTAGTTTCATATCAGTTCTTTTCAGTCACCCTGCATTTCATTTACTTTTTATGTGTACTAACTTTTTAAAATAAAAAGTGAAAAGTAAAACTAAGTTATATGAACTTGTTATTGAGGCTTTGAAAAATATAAAGAAAAAATATTATTGATAGGTTCCTATTCTTGAATTGTCTAAAGTATGGTATTTGATTTTTCTGAGTTTGTGCCAACAGATATTCTTATTTGGAAATTTATAATTAACTCTGCAAAGAGACTTATTATGTGCCATTTGTGGACAGAAAATAAATAGGTTGAAATTCAAAAAATTTTCTTGTCCCATTACCTTGTGTTCAGTTAATTAAAGTTTCCTTGAAGCTGGGTTTGGAGATTTCTTTCAGACTAGGTTAGTCTTCGTAGAATTAGGAAAGCTCCCTAAAAGACTTACTTAAAATTCAAAAGACAGGACATACTAAGATAGTTCAGAGGATAAAAACACTTGTCATGCAACTCTGATAAACAGAGCTTGATTCTCAGATACCCATAAAAAAAAATAGATGTTGTGGTATGCAGTTATAATTCCAGCACTACCACATGAGATGAGAGGTGAGAGAGAAGAATCATGGGGAAGTCTATGGCACAGTTAGTTGGAAGTATGTAAAATGTCAGAATCCATATATAAACCCTGCCTCAACACTAAGTAGAAAAATAACCATGACATGTGCCCAGATATACTCATTTATACATACACATACATGTACACAGACACACAGAGAGACACACACTGACATGCACTGAAGGGCTGGAGAATTTTAGAACTTTAAAATAAGAGTATTTAATAAAAATGTATCAGTAGGAATATATAATGTATAACCTTTACCTAAAAGGGCACGGAAGACCTCTGTAACGACCAAAGAATGTAGGCCTGCTAGTTCCAGAAACCAGTCCCTCCACAAAGGCAGACATCTAGGTGTTTCTAGGGAGCAGTCATTCACAAAATAAATGATAATAACAATGATAAAGCCACATTCTTGAGAATAATGAGTATGCAGGATGTTTTCTCGTGACCCTGACTCTTGACTTCAACAGTGGAAATTTTCCACTGTTGTTATGTTTCCTTGGTAAGCACCTCATCCCCCCAGGTTGGGGGTTTTCCCTTTAAATACCCCTTACTCCTTGTGCTCTGAGTCGAACTCCACTGACCTGCAAGGTTACAAGCTCGACCCCAGTACCGGCCTATCCCAAATAAACCTTGTGTGCTTGCACCAAGATCAGTCTCTCGTGACTTATTGGGTGGTCGTGTAATCCCAAGACTTAAGTGAGGGCCTCCAGAGCTCTGGGGGTCTTTCAGCACATCCACATAACTTTTTGCAAAACAAAAAAACTTAAGACACTTTAAAGTGTGAAAAAAAATAGATGACTCAAGAGGAATAAGCATTGACTTCAATGAAGGCAACCCAGAACACTGTTTCTCTCTCTCTCTCTCTCTCTCTCTCTCTCTCTCTCTCTCTCTCTCTCTCTCTCTCTCTCTGTGTGTGTGTGTGTGTGTGTGTGTGTGTGTGTGTGTGTGTGTGTGCATGTGTATGTAGACAAAGTATCCATCCATGGCCAGTGCTGTCTAAACATGGACATCTCACAAAGGATGGAGTTTGTATGTGAATAAAGTAGGCCCTCATCATTAAGTCTGAGTAAACTGAAACCATTCCATCACTACCACCACTTCATTAGTCAAAAGACTCCACCCTATGTGGGCTAGCTGGTTGTGGAAAGGTCAAGATCTAGTTCAGCGCACTTGAGGCTGGGAGAGGTCACAACCCACCACTTCTCTTCAAATTCCTTGCCCAAGAGGGACACTCATAGAGCCATCAGGATACAGGAACCAAGTATCAGCTGGGGACAGGATCCTTATGGTCTGTCTGTACCCCAGAGATAACCCTGTACCACAACTCTCCATACCCTAATTCCTTATAGAGAGAATTGTTCTCCCAGGAGTGCCAACACACAGGCTTGCAGGAGGGACAAACCAAAGTCAGAGACAGTAAGACTAGCTAACACCAGAGATAACCAGATGGTAAAAGGCAAGTACAAGGATATAAGCAACATAAACCAAGACTACTTGGTATCATCAGAACCCAGTTCTCCCACCACAATAAACCTTGGTTACCCCAACACACCAGAAAAACAAGACTGATTTAAAATTACATTTCATGGTGATGATAAAGGATTTTAAGAAGGACATAAATAATTCCTTTAAAGAAATACCAGAGAACACAGGTAAACAGGTAGAAGCCATTAAAGAGGAAACATAAAAAATCCCTTAAAGAATTACAGGAAAACACAATCAAACAGGTGAAAGAAATGAACAAAGCCATCCATGATCTAGAAACAATAAGGAAATCACAAAGGGAGATAACACTGGTGTTAGAAAATCTTGGAAAGAGACCAGGAGTCATAAATGCAAGTATCACCAACAGAATACAAGAGATAGAAGAGAGACTCTCAGGGGCAGAGGATACCATAGAAATCATTGACACAACAATCAAAGAAAAGGCAAAAAGCAAAAAGCTCCTAACCCAAAATCTCCAGTGTTGTGCCCCCAAGGTCCCTGTCATCTCAGTCTCCATCCTGTCCCTGGGCCATCATCTCTTACCAAACACTCTTTCATTTCCTCCACTACTTTGCTTCAGTTCCTATAATTGACTCAGGACCTTTTACAGTAGGGAGATTTCCAGACTTTTCCAATGGGGACACTCCTTTCTGGACATTTTACAATGAGGACATTCCTTTCTAGACATTTTACAATGGGGACATTCCATTTACATTAATGTATAACCAAGCAGTAATACCTGTTTGGTCCATGCACCTGGTCACATACCTTTGTGGTTTGTAGCTATATAAGCCCTTTATTTCCCTAGAGTAAACTGAGACTTAAACAGATTTTTTTTTGTCTTATCTCCTTCCTTTGTATCTCCTGATAACAATTTGTTGTTGCTCCTGTCCTTTGAGAACTATTGTTAAAGTCCTACAGGTTAAGTGAAGCTGGTGCCCAGCAGTGGAGCTAGAGTAGGAGGGGACCACTGATGATTTTTTTTTTTTTTTTGTGGAAGATGTCTTGTGAGGGAGCCTGCCACCTTGACTAAAGATCCTGATAAGTTTGTTGTTATCATGGGATAGGCATTGAATAGGCATGAATTATTTGTAAAAGGTTTGAAAAAGGCTTTAAAGATGTGATGGATAAAGGTTAAAATACATGGCTTACTTTGATTTTGTTAAAGAGATTTGTCCACAGTCAAGAAGGGAATAAGTAAGAGGAATAGGGCTTAAAATAAAATAAAATAAAATAAAATAAAATAAAAAAAGAGAAATGTTAGATATACAAATGACGTAAGAGAGAGAGAGAAAGAGAGAGAGAAAGGAAAATGGATTTTAGAGCTCTCCTAGGGACAGAAGAAAATTGTGAGTCATCCTGCTTCCTCTCTGGCCCCTATAGGAGACATCCTTAGTTCTGGTTAGATCAAGTCCTCTACCCTCTCTATGTTGTCTGTCCTTGGTGCACCAATCTGTCCATGTGGTTTTTTGTTTTTTTTTTGTTTTATATTTTTGTTTTATTTTAATTAATTTTTTTTTTTGGTTGTTTGAATGACTGTTGTTCTATGTTTCATGTTGGAAATCTAAAAATGGTTAAAACTTTATCTGCTGGCTATCCATCTCTTGATTCACTCGCAGTTTGCACAGTGGATGTTAATTTAAGTTGCCCTACATGCTTAGCCAGGAGTTAAATACAGCAGGAGAGGCCCTGCTGCAACGCTGCCTTTAAGATGGTTCAGCAGCTTCTTAGTTCTAAGGCAAATGAGCTGATAGGTTTTTTTTTTTCCTAGAAAAATCTCTGCAACTGTGATTTTTGGGTTCAACAAATGATAAAGTGATTTTTCTCTTGAAATTATAGATAGAAAAGTAAAAATTATGTGTTTAGTCTAAATTTATAAGATCTGTAGCTGCTTCATTTGGTTTCTGACTTGTCTTAAAGGTACAAGTATGATCTGCTTGTCTTGGTCATAGAGTATTGGCTTATAAGTTATTGGGTTTGATTAAAAATTTGCAACATTGATAACAGAAAGCTAGCCTAAAAATGGTAACTCAGGGTTGGAGTCATTTTAAGCAATGACAACATGTGGCGTGAACCAGCTGAGGAACCAGGCCTCTAAAGATACTTCTAATTTGGGATAATACTTTATGTAATTCTTATCCTAGAAACTAGACTTATAAGGGATAAGATTTAAAATAATGTCTCACTCTCGGGTCTTATTCTCTTGCTGTTACTCTTGTTCCCTTGCTGCCCCTCTCTCCACCTTCCCTTCTCCCCTCTCTCTTTGTGGTCATGGCTTATCTCCACTTCTCTACACTTCTCCTTCTCTCTGCCTTTCTACAATAAATGCCGTAAAATAATAAATAAATAAATATCTCTTTAATGAAACCTTAAAAGTTGCACTGCCATGCATTCATATGTAAAAACTGGCAGCTAAACTTCATAATGTGACAGTAATGCCTTTAGTATTGATTTTAAAGAGAATAGATTGTTTGAAATTGGGTTTTGCTTTCCAAAAGTTCTGGTTATTGCTTAATATTACAAAAGAAACTCAAAAAAGTATAGTTAAATTTCCAGTGTTCCACTGGCTGCACTTTGCGGTTTGATTGAAAGATCAGGATTCTTAACTCATCCACATTTTATAATTAGGGTGATTGCAAGAGTAATGAAAGTGAAAAACAGCTGTGGCCAGTATAAGCCTACTGCCTCTTTTAAAAACAAGCTTTATTAGATACAATTATAGAAGTAAAATTTAACCCCCCCCCCAAGGTTTGAAAGGAGAGCTCAGTGAGAATTTATTTGATATCAAATGGGCTCCTGATGAACTGTTTCAAGGAGTTTGTTCCACTAAAAACAATTAGTAGAATTTTCAGAGACCCTCAAGCAGGGGTTCCTTTTGTTACACAATTGTCTTATGAGAATTCTAATACAGCTCTCTTCAGCCATCTGGTCATAAAGAAGCAAAGACAGACTTATCTGAATCTATCCTTCTTTGTGCAAAAATTAGACACTCATATAATCAGGGTTTAGCTATGTTTGCTGCCTTGTATTGGACTACAGTATGTATAAGCAATGCTTTCACAGGACCAAGGTTATAAAGAATGTTTTAAATATAAATCATGTTAGGGAAGACTGTCCAAAACTTAGAGGCAGTGACAGTCAGGAGAGTAGAATTGCTCCCCTGGAATCTGTCTTCACTGCAGGAGTTGTAAACTTTGGGCCAGGACTCAGGTGAAATACTCAGATTAAGAAATATTTACATTTGAGTTAATGCAAAGTTCAGAGCAGCTTCAGCAGGGCTTGTGAGGGATTTCTTTTGTTTTGTAAACCCTGCCTAGGGAAGTTTTAGTGGCCTCACCACTCCTTGCTTCTGGGGAATTGTTTTTAAGACAAAACAGCATTATCACAGATCTATCCAGGTACTGTTCAAAATAAAGTTTAAACTTAAAATTCATAAAAGGTCAATGAGGATATGGAACTTGTAGAGGCATTGCAATGTGGTCTGCCTACTCCATATAGAATTTTGTTTATTTGGAAAGTTGTTTTTTTTCTCTGCATCCTGGTAATTGTAAAAGGTTTGCTTCTAGTGAGTTTATAATCATTGGAAAGTTTTGCCTTTAGAAATGGCTAATAGCCTTATATTATGTAATTTTTTTCCTTTGTCTCTGCTTCAATACAAGAAGCTAGGAGTTTGAATTTTTCAGTGTATGTTGCTTATTATTTGGAGAGTATTTTATTAGCTAATTCCTCTGAAGGGTAATTTTACTACCTTTGCTCTTACACAATGAGTTTGAAATATTTTGGAGTAGTTGTTGCTCCAGAAAAGTTTCAGAGGCAATATATTTTTCAATATTTGGGGCCTCAGTTATATCCTAGAAAGTGTTGTGGTGAAAGGCTGGAGAATCTTAGAATTTAAAATGAGGGCATTTAATACAAATGTATGGTGTATAACCTTTACCTAAAAGGACATGGAGGGCCATGTAGCCAGCCAGAAATATAAAATAGCCAGCTCAGGACTCTGGTTCCCGATACCTGCCCCTCCTGAATGATCCACAATGAGGGCAGAACTAAGAATGAAGGTCTAGTGGTTTATGAGACTCTCCACCCTGTCAACCAGTAGATGAAGATTACATTCCTAGAATGAATGTGTTCCCCTCCCTAACTGAATACCTTGGGTCAGGTCCCTCAGAAATTTTCCACTATTTTTATGTTCTGTTTCCTTGGTAACTCTCTCTCCGCCCCCAGCTTCCCTTAAATACCCCCACACTTCTTGTGTTTGGCGTTGAACTCCTCTGACTGGCAAGGTCATGAGATTGACCCCGGTACCGGTATCCCCAATAAACCTCATATGATTGCAGCAAGTTCGGTCTCTCATGAGTCATTGGGTGGCCGCGTCATGCCGAGACTTGAGTAAGGATCTCCCCAGTTCTGGGGGTCTTTCAGTGGTACAGAAAATTCAAGAAAGAAAACATGATTTGCTTACTTCAAATTATTGTGAAAAGCTTCCAGGAGATATTTATTGGCTAAGATCTCACCTTAAGCTCACGATAGGAGAACTTAAGTCTTTGTTGGATGTTAGTAAGGGGGATGCAAATTAACTAGTGAAAGACAAAGAGCTTTGCAGAAAATAGAGGAAGCGTCTGGAATCAAATGTTGTCAATTGTAATCAAACGGTAGGTATTGTTACTCAATGTGCCCACAACAATTCTTTGACAAAAGAGAACATTAAATGTAGATTCATCTTTCTATATCTCCGAGTAAAGTTTTGACATCCTATTATGAAGCTGTTGTGGTATTAATCAACAATTGTAGGATAGAATCATGAAAGTATTTTGAAAAGTATATATTAAAAACCTGAGGAGACCGGGCAGTTGTGACACGAATCTTTAATCCCTGCACTTGGGAGGCAGAGGCAGGTGGATTTCTGAATTTGAGACAGTCTGGTCTACAGGATGAGTTCCAGGACAACCAGGGTTACACAGAGAAACCCTGCTGTCTCGAAAAACCAGAAAAAAAGAAAACTGAGATGTCTATTCTTCGTTTCAAACAGCAATTAATTGGTTATTGCAGAATATTGATGAATATTTGGCCTATTGCATAGTAAACATTTTAGGCAAAATAGATAATCATTATCCAAAAGACAAGTTGTTAAAATTTGCTTCTATACATGCTTTTATATTTCCTGTAAATTTATGTATACATCCCATAAAGAATACAACTACAGCCCTTCTATGGAAGAAAAGTATATGTGATTGGATCACATGTTTATTCTCATGTGTTTCCCTCTACTTTGGCACAAATAATTGAACTATGTGCTGTAGCCACTGTTTTTAAAGTAATAAAATCAAAATTTTAATTTATATACTAATAGCCAATACATATAGCTCAGGGCTTACAATTACTTCAAATTTTTCATTTTTTAGATATTGCTAATTCAAACATTTTGCAATTGTTTACATTTATATATACAACTCAAGTTAAGAGAAAGTACTGTTCCTTTAAAAGACTGTCTTTGAACATTTAAGAGCTCATACTAGACTGCCTACACAAGACCCCTTATGGTAATACCATAGCAGATTTGTAAGGAAGGCAGAATATAGGCTTTACACAAAAACAATTGGCCATATAAACTCATTCTTTACATCATAAAAATAGTATTGGCTTAAGATAATAATTTGGTATTTTTAGAGAATGTGTTTATGAAATTGTAAAGACTTGTTTTCAATGTCCTCAGTTTCTACCTGTACCACATAATGTTGTTAATTCGCGACGACTTATACTTAATCAATTATTACAAATGGATACTCATATTTCTGATTTTAGAAAAATAAAATATGCACATGTGACTATTGATACCTACTGAGACTTTCCTGTTGCAATTGCCTTAACAAGAAATGCAACTAAAAATGTAATCATTGTCTACATTATTTTTCTATGCTTGGTGTTACAAGCATAGAAAAATTAAAGAGATAATGGAACTGGCTATTACAGTCAAACATTTGAGATGTTTTGTCAACAATTTAATGTTACCCATATTATGAGGATTCCTTATAATTCTCAGGGACATGGAATTGTTGAACTTGAGTATCACACAGTGAAAACTTTGACTTTTATAAAACAAAAAGTGGGGGAGTTACATCCCTGTGCACATTATTTAAATCACCATTTTATTTTTAAAATATTAATATTTGGATGCCAAGGAACTCTTTGTTGAGTGTCTATAGCATCCTATTAATAGGTATACCTATTAATAGGTATACCTATTAATCCTAATAATAGGTATACTCATACCTAGGTGAGATAGAAGGATCCATTTATTGGTATATGGCATAATCCTAATAAGGTTTGGTAATAATCCTAATAAGGTATTTATTTTGGGGAAGAGAGCATATTTGTATTTTTTCCACAGAATGCTGCAGGAGCTTGCTAGCTGCCAGGGTGATTGGTGTGACATACTGACATGTGAGCTTGCTGAGTGCCTGACAATGGTGACAGGAAAAATGCTATTTTTATGCAAACAAGTACAGGATTGTGCACACCAAATCAGAATACACCAAGAAATAGGTGGAGAACACCAACAAAAGGAGGGAAACTATATCCTAGAAAAAGCAAGAAAATAATCTTTCAACAAACCCAATAGAAGATAACCACACAAACATTAAAATAACATAAATAATAACAATGAACAACAATCACTATTCCTTAACATCAACGAACTCAATTCCCCAATAAGAAGACAGATTAATAGACTGGATATATAAACAGGACCCAGCATTTTGCTGCACACAAGAAACACACCTCATTGTTAAAGACAAACATTACCTCCTCAGAGTAAAGGGCTGGAAAACAATTTTCCAAGCAAATGGTCTCGAGAAGCAAGCAGGAGTAGACATTTTAATATCTAATAAAATTGACTTTCAACCAAAAGTCTTCAAAAAAGATAAAGAAGGGAACTTTATACTTATCAAAGAAAGGTCTACCAAGAAGAATGCTCAGTTCTGAACATCTATGCTCCAAATGCAAGTGCACCCAGAATACTCAGCTGAGGATTACTGAATGGCTGAGAAACACCTAAAGAAATGGTCAACATCTTCAGTCATCAGGGAAATGCAAATCAAAACAATCCTGAAAATCCACCTAACACCACTCAGAATGGCTAAGATCAAAAACTCAAGTGACAGCAGATTCTGGGAGGATGTGGAGAAAGGGGAACGCTCTCTTCCATTGCTGATGGAATTGCAAGCTGGTCCAAGCACTCTGGAAATCAGTTTGGCACTTCCTCAGAAAATTAGACATTGTACTTCCTGATGACCCTGCAATACCACTCCTGGGTATATACCTAGTAGATGGTCCAACATGTAAAAAAGACACATACTCCACTATGCTTTATAGCAGCCTTATTTATAATAGCCAGAAGCTGGAAAGAATCCAGACATCCTTTAACAGAGAAATGGATACAGAAAATGTGGTATATTTGCACAATGGAGTACTAATGAGCTATAAAAAACAATTAATTTATGAAATTCTTAGGCAAATGGATTAAACTAGAAAATATCATACTGATTGAGGTAACCAGTCTCAAAAGAACACACATGGTATGTACTCACAGATAAGTGGATATTAGCCCAGAAGCTCTGAATACCCAAGATACAATTCACAGAACACATGAAGCTCAAAAAGAAGAAAAAATAAGTGTGGATCCTTTGATCCTTCTTAGGAGTGGAAACAAAATACGAATGGGAGGAGTGACAGAGACAAAGTGTAGAGCAATGACTGAAGGAAAGGCCATCCAGAGACTGCCATGCCTAGTGATTCATCCCATAGAGAATTATCAAACCTAGACACTATTTTGGATGCTAACAAATGCTTGCTGACAGGAGCCTGATATTGCTGTCACCTAAGGGACTCTACTAGTGCTTGACAAATACAGAGGTGGATGCTCTCAGCCAACCATTGGACTAAGCACAGGGTCCCCAATGTAGGAACTAGAGTAAGGACCCAAGGAGCTGACGGGGTTTGCATCCCCATAGGAAGAACATCAGTATGAACCAACAAGTAACCCCAGAGCTTCCAGAGTCTAAACCACTATCAAAAAGTACTCATGGTGGAACCCATGTGTCCAGCTGCATATGTAGCAGAGGATGGGCTTGTCAGTCATCAATAGGAGGAGAGGCCTTTGTTCCTGTGAAATCTCTCTGCCCCAATGTAGGGGAATGCCAGGGCCAGGAAGGAAGCAGGAATGGGTAAGCTGGTGAGCAGGGGGAGTGGGAAAGGATAGGTGATTTTTGTTGGGGAACCTAGGAAAGGGGATAACACTTGAAATGTAAATATAGAAAATAATAAAAAAATGAAAATAAAAATAAAAAATGATTAGATAAAAAAATGAAATGATGCTATCTTTTTCATAAGCCTGTGATGAGCATGCTGGCTTCAGCAATACTAATTGAATAGCCCATCTCTTAAAGCTAGAGAACTTTCTAGACAAGACATTATCACCTCTCTTCACACTGCCTGTGGTGACATCACTGTGTTCTTAGAGACTATACCTATGTTCTTCCCTCTACTCATTTCTTATCTAAACAATTAATATTATATAAGTGACCTATCTTCTTACCTTGTGCAGAATATTTTGAGATATCTATAGGAAGTTTTGTCATATAGTTAGCTCATCTACGCAGAGGAATAAAAAAGCTAGTTCAGCAGGTGTTTGTGTGTGTTTATATATGTGTGTCTTTCTGTGTGAATGTGTGTGAGTATGTGAATGTGTATGATTATATGTGTTTGTATTTTATAACTCTGTGTGAATATGTGTTTGTATCTGTGTGTCTATTTGTGTGAATGTGTTTTGATTGTGTGTATTTGAGCCTTCTGTGAGTGTGTGGTTTTGTATATGAGTTTGCATGTAAATGAGTTTTCATATGAGTGTGTGTGTTTATATGTGTGTGCTTTCGTATGTGTTTTTGTGTGTGCATTTGTGTGTGGATGAATGTGCATGTTGGTATTATTCTGTGTATGTGTGTGTGTGTGTGTGTGTGTGTGTTACTGGGCCTGTGCCACAGAATACATGTAGAGGCCAGAGGACTACTCCTGAAAGTCAGTTGTTTTCTTCTTCCACAGGTTCTGTGAACAAACTCAGGTCATCAAGGTTTGCCTGTGAAGCACAATAAAACCTTCTGATACATCTCTCTATTTTAAAAAATAAAATCCTAGGATTTTGCAGGCCAACCCAAAACAACTGCAATTCTGAGGTCAGTCTTGCATCTAGGTAGCAATAAACTTTGTCTCCAAAAATATATAAAGGTTTTAAGAAATGGCATACAGAGTAAACTGCTGTATGGATGCATTGAAGTAGGCTTATGCAGGGCAGCTGTTAACACTAGGTTTAGAATGAGGCAAACAGTTATTTGAGGCAGAGAATTGATCAGGCATCTTTAGAAATCAATAGAAAGAGACCAAGGCTCTATCCATGAGGATTCCTGGTGTTCCGTTCACTGCTGCATTCTTCTCCTTGTCTGAGCCTTAAATGCTTTTCAAGAGTAAAAGCAAATGCCTTGGAGAATGGAAGGTTCAAAAGCACAAATGAATCAGAAACGAAGACTATTTAAAATGAAACTTTCCATCGTATATTCTCAAGGCAGAAATTGACATACCGATTCTCTCCTTAAATGATAGTAATATAAATTTTACTAAATTTATATTAATGCCCAAACTGCAAGGGCTGGGGGATGGTAATTTTTATCCCATGGCAATAGTTATTTATAGTCACTGAGATAATAAACCCTTCATTCTTATAACAAGAATGAGATAATGAGATGTCTATGCTTCTAGAATACAGTAGATTTTATATTCTAATGAGATAAATCTAACACCTTTGAACTGTATGTAAAAGCATATTAATCTTTTGACACACTTTGAGGTTTTTTATTTATTCATTTCGTATGGGTGGATGATTGGAGAGTCATTCATTAAAATTTTACTTATGGCATAGCATGATATTGAGGGTAGCTCTCTCTGTCATTCTGAATTTATTGAACTCAACTACAAGAATAAAAGTTTGCACAGCAGAAATACAATGAACAATGATGGAGGAGATGAAGTGTTATGCAGGTTCAGGGATGGACCCAATTAGAAAGTTACAGTAGAAATTTTTATCTAGTGTTCATCATGATTCAGTCTTGTAAATTTAACAACCTAGATAATTTAATGAATATATTCTGAATACCATATTTGTGCCAGGAACAATGTTGATGTTAGGAATAAAGAGCAACTGGGGTATGGTTCTGCCTTGGAATATCTCAGCATGAGAGGAGCATCTAGGAGAACTGACTACAAACTTCTGCCTAGGGAAAGCATGAGTTCCAGTCTTTTGAGCCCAAAAGGCTTGACATGGGAACTGTTATAGTGGAGATAAAAGAGTGAATAAGGGAGAGATGGCTCAGCAGTTAAGAGTACTACCACACGGTGGCTAACAACCATCTGTAATGGGATTCAATGCCCTCTTCTGGCATGTCTGAAGACAGCTACAGTGTACTCACATACATAAAACTAAATAAATACGTCTCTAGAAAAAAAAGGAGTCTAATCTTAGAGCCAAGGATGCAGAGACAAAGGCTAGTGAAAGATTATGTTAAAAAAAAAAAAAAAAGAAAAAGGAAAGGAAAAAAAGAGTGAATAAGAAAATCAGCAATGGGTGACTCCTTGGGTAGGAAGTCAGTTTAGAGATCCAGTTTATGAGAGACAATCATGCTCTGATAGGCTTGGTATGCTGCAAACTGGCATATATAAGTGAACTCAGTGAGTTTTTTTTTAAAACAAGTGCAATGTTGTTGAATTATTGTTTTAATACACTTATATAAAAGATACACCATCCAGAAATTTTATTTATAAACCAAATAAGGAAGACCTGGAGCTTTTTTATTTATCCCCCAGCTATAAAGCACCTTATTTCTTGCTGTTTCTCCTGGCTATGCAGTTCTGGTATATAGCAGCTTCAATCTCTCCATCTGTCCTCCACTTTCTCTCTACTTGCAACCTCCTGTTGAACCTCTAGTGACACCCTACTCCTTTCACTGCCCAATCAAAGTTTCTGTAAGGTAAAGGACACTGTCAATAGTACAAAACTGCAACCAGAAGATTGGGAAAAGTCCTATATATCCTATAGAGGGCTACTATCCAATGTATACAAAGAACTCAAGAAGTTAGACTCCAGAGAATCTAATATCCCTATTAAAAATGAAGTACAGAGCTAAACAAAGAATTCTCAACTGAGGAATCTCAAATGGCTGAGAAGCACCTAAAGAAATATTCAACTTCCTTAGTCATCAGGGAAATGCAAGTCAAAATGACTATGAGATTCTACCATACACCAACCAGAATGGCTAAGAACAAACACTCAAGTGCTGGTGAGAACATGGAGAAAGAAGAACAATTCTCCATTGCTGGTGGGACTACAATCTGGTAGAACCAACTTGGAAATCAATATGGTAGTTCCTGAAAAAAAAAATAGTTCTACATGAAGACCCCGCTACACCACTACTGGGCATATACAAAAACAAAACAAAACAAAACAAAACAAAACAAAACAAAAAAACCAAAAACGCTCCAATATATAATAAGGACAAATGCTCCACCATGTTCATAGCAGCCTTATTTATAATAGCCAGAAGCTGGAAACAACCCAGATGTCCCTCAGCAGCGGAATGGATAGAGAAAATGTGGTACATTTACACTATTGAGTACTACTCAGCTATTAAAAACAAAGAATTCATGAAATCTTAGGCAAATGGATAGAACTTAAAAATATCATCCTCACACAAAAGAACACCCATGGCATGTACTCACTGATAAGTGGATAGTAGCCCAAAAGTTTACCATGCCCATGACATGACCCACAGACCAGATGGAACTTAAGTAGAAGGAAGACCAAGGTGTGGATGCTTCAGTCCTGCACTGAGGGACAGACAGGATGATCTCAGGAGGTGGAGGAGAGACATGGGAGTGAGACAGGACAGTAAAAAGGGGGTGGTATCAGGTACTGGAAGGCACAAAGTGTGAGGTATGTATGGTCAGGAAATCAAATAATAATATATAGCAGTAGGAGATGAAGAACTTGGGATAGCCACTGGAGAGTACCAGACTGCAGGGAAACAAGTGGCTACCAGGACCCAAATGGATTATTTTAGCCGAAATGAGCAGAGAATGGGAGACAGATCCTGTAGAGACCACCTCAGGTAGATAGGCACGACCCCTGGTTGATGGATGAGGCCACCCACCCATCTCAATTTTTCTTACCCAGAAATTTTCCATTCCAAAGGAAGCACAGAGCTAAAAAAAAATGGGCCAAAAACTGAAGGAAGGTGTCATCCAAGGATTGCCCCACCTGGGGATCCATCCTATCTGCAGACAACAAACTGGACACTGTTGCTGTTGCCTAAAGGAGCTCTCTGTAAGGGACTTTCTGTTGGCTGTTCTTTGGGAGGTTTGGTCAGCATCTGACCAATGCAGATGTGGATGTTTGTAACCAACCATCAGATTGAGCTCAGGGACCCCACTGGGGGAACTAGTGGAAAAACTGGAGGAGCAGAGGGGGATTTCAACTCCATAGGAAGAACAGTATCAGCTGGCCAAACCACCCAGTGTTTCCAGGGGCTAGAAAACCAACCACAGACTGTGCAGGGAGGGATCCATAGCTCCAGATACATATGTAGCAAAGGAGGGACTTGTTTGACATAATAGGAGGGGAGGCCTTTAGTTCTGTGGAGGTTTGATGCCCCAGCGGAGAGGGATGCTGGAGAAGTGGGATGGTAGAGGATGGGAGGGGTGGTAGGGCACCCTCATAGATGCAAAGTAGAGAGAAGTTAGGGCAAATGTGGGATGAGTGGTTTGTGGAGGGCTAACTGGGAAGAGCGATATCATCTGAGATGTAAATAAATGGAAATAGTAATAATAATAATAATAATAATAATAATAATAATAATAATAATAATAATAATAATAATAAGCTAGGTACCCTACCTAACTTAATCTCAAAATATGTAATCCATAGCCCAAAATTAAATGATCATCATCATAATAGTAATGACTTAAAAAGGAACCCATACACTATTGTTTTCTCTACCACATAATGTAAGGTGATATCAATAAATAATATTGTGTTCACAGAACTTTGTACATGGTCACCCAGAACTATTCCTATCACTTATTTTGTGCTGATAAATATTTATATAATACAAAAGGAGAAAGTGAGCAAGAGAGAGAGAGAGAGAGAGAGAGAGAGAGAGAGAGAGAGAGAGAGAGAGAGAAAGACAGATCAACCTAAGTAGTAGTAGAGACTGAGAGATCGAGAACCCTTCAAAAGAAAGCGCTGAGGGTAGGTCGTCATTGTTGATTCACCCTGGCAGGGGGCAATAAATTATGTACATCTCTGCAGTGTGCTTTTGCAGATGTTTTTGGTTATGATCGAATACAAGTGAGATCTCTTTTATATCTAGATATGTACACATACAGATAACCTGAGCAAAGCGTTATGAAATTTACATGGACAGTGGATGCTGAGATGTCCTTGTCTACTTTATTATATTTTATGTCATTTAAATATTAATTTTATTATTTACTAACACTTAGATACTATAGAAATTGTAACACCAGAACACAACACAACAAATCAGTGAGGATATGTGGCTGACAATTTGAAAAGAAGGAGAAGCTAAACTCAGAGTTTACTTAATGAGATGACAAAGAAATGGAAGAGTAGAGGAACATTGAGTGTTTTGAAATAACCAAAAAATGTGAGCTGGATAATGAGGGAAACACAGTAATCTATAGTTAGAATCTTGAGGAAACTTGTGAAAATGACCAGTAAGTGTAACATAATAATTAATGGTTAATATAAATTTAAGCAATGAATTAATCTGGCATGTGTATTTTTTCACATTGTGCTAGTCCCCAATAACCACACAGAGAAACCAAGATTTATCTAAAATTGTCCATCAGTAGCTCAGCCTTAAGTTGATATGCCATAACTTCCTATGCTTATCTGGCTACTTTCCAACCTCATGCCCTGATACTTGCTTATTAGTTTTGGTTTGTCTCTTTGAGCTTCAGATATATTTCTATGATCTCTCTGAACCCCTAACTCATTGCCTCAATTTCTCCATCTTCCCAGATAATCTGATCTTTCTTCCTCCCTCTCATTTTCCTCCAGCTGGCCTTTTCTTTAATCATTTCAGCAATTAGTTAATCAGCATGTGTTGACAAATCAGAGAATAAGTGGCAAAAAAAAATATTTATACAAACTTGAGACAGGAGATTTTTGGTATAAGCATTACAATGCTGAGTCAGGATTGAAAGAAGATATCAGGGCAGAGAAATCAGTATGCCAATAAGAAACGCAAAGTGTACAATAACATTATGCTTATAAGGAAGAGAATAACTAAAAGTGCTAGGAGTGATTTAGATAGAATGTATTCCAGAAGAATTAGAACTCTGCATTTGCTCTTTTTCTCATTGCTATGACTAAATACCTGACAAAAGAAACTTAAGGAAAGATGGGTTTATTTTGGTTCATAGTTTGAGGACACAATACACAAAGGCAGGGATGCAATTGTCGAAAGGTCTTAAGACTAATGGTTGCTAAGTGGCCTGGACTCCCAGAGGCTTCTGTACCCATAAGCACCTTGTTCTTGACAGCTAATCATTCACACTTGCTTCAGAGTGATCAGGAATTGACAAATTGGACCTCATAAAATTGAAAAGCTTGTGTAAGGTGAAGGACAGTGTAAGAGGACAAAAGTGACAATAAACAAAATGGGAAAAGATCTTTACCAACTTTACATTCCATAAACAGTAAATATCTAAAATATACAAAGAACTCCAGAGGACCAAATAATCAAATTACAAATTGAGTACAGAGTCATCTGAGGAATCTCAAATGGATGAGAAGCACTTAAAGAACTGTTAAACATACTTAGTTATCAGTGAAGTGCGAATGAAAACAATCCTGAGATTCCACCTCACACCAGTCAGAATGGCTAAGTTTAAAAACTCAGGTGTCAGCAGATGTTGGCAAGGATGTGGAAAAAGAGCAACACTCTACCATTGTTGGTGGGATTGCAAGTTGGTACAACCACTCTGGAAATCAGGTTGGCAGTTCCTCAGAAAACTGGACATAGTACTACCTGAAGCCCAGCTATACTACTACTGGGTATATACCCAAAGCATGCTCCAACATATTACAAGTACAAATGCTCCACTATGTTCATAGCAGCCTTATTTATAATAGCCAGAAGCTGAAAAGAACCCAGATGTCCCTCAACAGAAAAATGGATACAGAAAATGTGGTACATCTACACAATGGAATACTACTCAGGTATTAGAAACAATTACTTCATGATATTTTGATATATTTGGGGCAAAAGGATAGAACTTGAAAATATCATCCTGAGTGAGGTAAACCAATCACAAAAGAATACACATGGTATATACTCACTGATAAGTGGATATTACCCAAAAAGAAACTCGAATATCCATGATACAACTCAGAGACCATATCAAACCCAAGAATAAAGATCACACTAACGTGTGATATTATAATCCTACTCAGTAGGGACAAGAGAATAATCTCTGGGAAGCAGAGGGAGAGAGGGATCTGGAGGGAGAGAGGAGGGTGCAGGGTTCAGATATGGGAGGAGATGGGGGAGAAATACAGAGGATCCGGAATTTGAAAGTAGGTGTGTATCAGTGATGGAGGGGAAATTCACTAAAAAGTCGCAGATGCCTGGGTCCCAAGAGTTCCCAGGACCCAAAATTGAGGACATTATTCAAAATATCCCTGACAGACGGAAAGACAGCCTGGATCCTGGTTGAGCGAGGTTTAAAACCACAGTGACCCCACAGAGGATAATCCTGCAAGGATCTTTAGGTGTTTTGCCATGCTCTTAGACAGCAGGCTCCTGACAGGATGCCATAGCTCTCCATAGGTCTGAGGCCATCAGTCACATAAGGGAAACACCGCAGCTCCCTCCACAGGTAGAGGATGTGACCACAGGTCACATAGCATCAAGACAGATGTCCGTTTGAATGAGGTACCTAAATGTCTGAAGGGCTTAGCTGATTAAATTCTCCTTCCTAGACACTTCTCCCTGCAAAAGGTATTTAACCTCAGGACTGCCCTGAGAAAGTGGATTATGGTTACTCGTTGCCACTCTCTGCCATGACAATAAATGCTTTAAAACCATGGACTGTGTCTCTCTTCATCGGGATCTGCTATGGTGAGCAATGGAGCAGAATTTCATCTAAAGAGCTGGCCACTAATCTTCTGCAGAAGGCCTCTCAGTATTCTCATGGTCTCCACCAAGCAAAGCCACCCTCAGATCAAGCCAAGGACTCTCTTATCCCCAGAGAACCCAGCCACAGCTCTCTTCTCCCTTTCCCCTTCAGCCCTGGGCTAGATCCAACCTATGGGCCCCAACTCTATTCTAGCTGTTCTGCGACATCCAGTGGCACTTGGGGTGTCCAAGAGGCTGAGAACTTGACATCCTTGGCCTCTGTGCTGGTCCAGGACCCCTGAAACCTCGAACTGTGCTCCTCCACCCTCTGAGCAGGGTCCCTCAGCTAATCATAGCCCAACACCCCAGTCAAAGTTCTTTGTCCCTACTCCCCAGTGGTCTGAACTCTTGGGCATATGTGGGCCACCTTTTAACCCACAATACCCAACAACACGGAGATAGAACCTGTAGAGATCATATCCAGTTGAGAGGCATGGCCTCCAGTTCAGGGATGGGGCCACCCATGCACCTCAAAAATATTAATCCAGAGCTCCTCCTGTCAAAAGAAAATGCAGGGACAAAGAGTGGAGCACATACTGAAGGAAAGGCCATGCAGAGACTACCTCATCTAGGGATCCATCCTATCTACAGACCCCAAACCCAGACACTATTGATGTTGTCAAGAAGTGCTTACTGTCAGGAGCCCAGTATAGCTGTCCACTGAGCGACTCTGCCAGAGCTGGACCGATACAGATGCAGATGTACATAGCCAATTATGGGACTGAGCATCACAGGAACCCCACTGGAGAAGTTAGGGAAAGGACTGTAGAATCTGAAGGAGTTTGCAATCCCATAGGAAGACTAACAATATCAAAGCAGAGTGACGTGGTCCAAGAAATAGAAGTTATCATTAGAAAACATAGATGTAAGAACCAGATTGGTTAATAGAGCAAAAGACCTCCATTACTGTAATGTGGGTATGCTAGATAAACATGTGGCTGAGTTTATCCTCTGTGATAAAAACACTCTAACAAAAATCAACTTGAAGGAGAATATATTTATTCTGTCTCACAGAGCATGAAGTCAAGGGGTCAAAAGTTTAAAGACATTGGACACACTAAGTTTGTAACCTGGAAACAGAGAACAGTGAGTTCATGTTAATGCCCAGCTCCCCTTCTCCACTGAGATTGTCTAGTTTACCATCCAGGGCATGCTGTCCACCACAGTGGATGGGTCCTCTGACTTCAGTTAATCATGATGATCACCCACAGGCATGCCTAAAGCCTATATCCCAGGAAATCCTAGATTCTGTCTACTACTAATTGACACCCCAGCTGTTCTTTATTTCTTTTCTTCTCCTTTGGTATTCCACGGAATCTGGGAACCTAAAAGTAGATTGCTTTTCCAGGGGACATGGCTTATATACAGGGGTTTCACCTGAAAAGGTCGGTCTCCTACCATAAGAGGGGACGACAGCCATTGGTTCACAGCTATGTCTTAGCCAGTGTTCCTGCAGGGTGATGGCTTCAGAAAAGGAATTCCTAAATTATGAGGCGAACGATTGGACTGTCTTTGGTGATTTTCCCTAGGCTACTCAATCACCTGTCATTCATTATTCTATCAAGCAGTCATTGTACAACATTTAATGAGGAAGAAAATTGTGTCACTAAGAAAACTTCCTAGAGGAAGTGAAACTTGAGCTGGGTTCTTTCAGTAGCTCAGAACAAATTAAAAACTTTAACCCATTAGTGTTTCTGCATTAAAGTTAAGCTAGCAGGCCAAATTTAGCATGATTTTTAAAGTATAGAATATTCTACAATATAAAATATGAGGCAGTGAATTTGCTTGTTGGAAAAAGCTTTGCCATACAGGCATGAAAACTTGAATTTGGATTCCAGGATCCCATTAAAATCCAGAGATATAGCACCGATATATAATGCCAGTGCTTCTAGCACAAAATGAAAGGGTGTAGACAGGAAGGAAATCCTCAGAAACACATGAGGGGTGAGATGCCAAACCTATTTCATCATGGGACTGGCCTCCATTAAAAACAAAAACAAAGCCAAACAAACGAATCCCTGAGACCTGGCCCCTGTACTGAAGTACCAGGAAGGACCGAAAGGCTTGTCCTTGGCTAGAGTTTCTCCCAAACTACTCCCAAGCAACAGTTAATCAAAGATTTGTATGATTGTTTCAGATGTAATTTCAGAGCAATTATAATTGTATATGTTCTTGCTTCAGAACACCCACCTGCCAGCTTGCAACAGACATCAAGTGAGATGCTTGCCAAGCTGGACCCTACCTCTCTTACTTCTATTTCCTATAAAACCTTGTCGCAAGAGGTCAGGGGTGCCTCACCAGAAACCATCGAGGGGAAAGGCAGTGAGTCAACCCAGGCTTGGGGTTTATAATAAGGATAAATGTGATTACTTCTGAAATGGCTCCTTGGTGGTTTTTTTGAATGCTTGGTGTTCATGAATGCTTCCAGGCACAATAGGGTCAGGTATCCTGGTGTACATAGTAGAAAACAATAAATATCTTTCACTTGAATTGTGTGGAAGGGTGAAGACTGACCCCCAAGGTTTTCCTATGACATTCCTTACATGTACTATGCTTGGGTAAATGCACTGTGTGCGGATTGCAGGCATGGCTACACTTACACCAACAGGTACATACAGCATACACACACATGTAAAAGACATGAAGAAAATATGTTCCAGTTAGGAAAAGTACCAAATTCGGAAGGATTTATATGATGGACAACTACTGTCAGTATTCTTCCCGGACTATTATCACTGTATGTAGAGGAACCTGTGGCTCATGACTGTCTCCATCAAGAGGTTATAGATAACATTTTCCTGACCTGAGGAGAAACAAAGTCTGTTCACCCTAGGTAAGAAACTGGTGACCAACCAAAGGAATGATTCCATCCACTGGAGTTATTTATAGGAGTGTGCGGTACCCCAAAATAGTTGTCTCCCTACAAAGTCCAACCCATTATGGATGATTGATTCATGGAGGCTTCATAAGAGAGTCTCCCTTTCGCTAATCTTCCACTTTCTATGCACTCCATCACTTGCCAACACCACTTGCAGAGGAGGAAGGGCAGAAGTGAGAATAATGGCTGGACTGCTCACCTAGCCTCCTTCTAGAGATCATCAGCAGCTTCCTCATGAACACAATGGATCTAGCGGCCAGCACATTGTATACTTAGTTGCCATGGTTATCAGCGTGCGCTAATCTCTTCTCCAAAATGGCAATGGGTTGATCGTGCCATACCTAAAGTGTGGAGAGCTTCTAGAGCCACGTCTAGAAACTTGGCAGGAACTGGACATCTGGCCAGGACAAAAGACGTAAGCTCGAGGTGGGAATCTGAATGTGGGCCAGGACTCAGGAAATAGGCCCAGATTAAGAACACTGACATTTGAGTTCATGCAAAGCTCAGAGCAGCTCAGCAGAGACACATGTGGCATTCCTTTAGTTTTGGTCATCCTGACTTGCCCCTGGAAAGGTGTTTACAGGATTTTGTTTATTGGCTTACTTGTTCCTTGACCCAGAACTGATCTTATCATTTTGCATGTACATAAAGTAATATAAAAGCATATTGAAAAAAATAAAACCCGCTTCAGACTTAGAACTGGCTGGAGTCATGCTACAATGTTGTCCTTATTTTATTTTATTTTATTTTTAAGCTTTTTAAAAGTTTTTCTTGAATATAAGATCTTGGAAGAGTGAAGATTCATCTAATTTATAATCATAAAAGTATGACTGTTTTACCTGATTTTCCTTAGTTACCTCAGTTTGTCTCATGATGTGGACTTGTAATCAATCATTCTACTTTCATATGGCTTTAAAAATAGCATTTTAACAAACAGGCTTGAGTACTCATTTTCCTATGGCTGTGAAGAAAAGCAAGAGGCCATGTCTGTTCTTTGCGTTGCATTGCCGAGGCTGAGAAAAGATGCCCTAAGTCGACCACCAGCCTGCCACTGTGCTGCCACCACATGAGACACCTGGGTCTTGGTTTTCACATTTTATTAGTAAGCACAACGGGTGAGAGGTAAAAGGCCTAAAATACAACGCAAAGTCAGGATCGGAATCCCCAAGGCAGAACTGTGCTTAGCTACAGAGAGGCAGCCACACTTGTGCGTTCTGGACCCCGGCTGCAGGGCCATTTTATTTAAAGGACGCTTTGTTCTTTGTATTCTTCAGCGGCTGAGCTGGACGCCAGTTGTCCACCTTCAGTTCTTCAGGATCCCCTTCTGCATCGCAGTTCAGTCTACGGAAATGAGACATCTGCTCACCGCTGACAGTAATGGGTTCCTTGAGCAAGATCCAGGTCACACCTTCCAGCCAGAGGCGGAGTGGTCAGAGAGCCAGTGCATATCCAGTAGTCCAAGTTTCCAGGAAGAAGGGAACAAGGACACACTACAGGACGGCTAGACGGTCGACAACTTCTGCTATGCCCCCAATCACCGGCATGACCATGTCTCACCACTGGGAATACATACAGCAAGCACAACGGACCAGAGAACTGGCACAAGGACTTCCCCATCGCCAATGGAGACCGTCAGGCCCCTGTGGACATTGACACGGGGACTGCCCAGCATGACCCTGCCCTCCAGCCTCTGCTTATATCTTATGATAAAGCTGCTTCAAAGAGCATCGTCAACAACGGCCACTCCTTTAACGTGGAGTTTGATGACTCCCAGGACTATGCAGTGCTGAAAGAAGGACCCCTCCAGTGGCTACTACAGATTGATCCAGTTTCATTTTCACTGGGGCTCGTCTGATGGCCAGGGCTCTGAGGGCCAGGGCTCTAAAGCTGTGCAGCAACAAGATAGATTGGCTGTTTTGGGTGTTTTTTTTTTTTTTTGAGATTGGACCTGCCTCACAAGGCCTTCAGAAAATCCTTGAAGCACTGCATTCCATTAAAACAAAGAGGAAGCCTGCAGCCTTGGCTAACTATGATCTTTTCTTGTTTTCTTTTTAATCCTCATTCCTGCCCTGGAGAACCTGTTGAGTGACTGAGCCGGCTTGGTCACTAAAGGGAAAAAAATAGACATAGTCAACTGTAAGTAGTTCTCCTGTATCTTCCTTGAACCTAGATTTTCATAGTCTCCCTTTGTGGTTTAGCATCCTCATGTATAATGCAGACAGCCTCTTGGCTAAACTCACAGCACATCTAACACAAGAAGACTAATGTCTTTTATATTTCATTCAGGGCCAGTGAGATAGCTCCGAGCACAAGTGTGCTTGCTGCTGTGAGAAATAAATTTCTTGGGTCCTATTTTTAGTAAGCATGTTTAGAGGCCATTGAAGAGTCACAGAATAGCAGCAGGTGGTGGCCATTTTCCCCTAACCTAAGATAGTTTAAAAGCTGAATGCATGGGATGGCTCAGAGAGTTGGAAAGGCTGAAGTTGGTTGTTCTGTGAATGAGCCCACAATGAGAAAAGGGAGTAGTCTCAAGGTCCTATGTATCCATTAGATAGGACTTTTTATCTGAAGCTAATATAAGGTGGGTTTGAACGTGGCATTGTGCTAGAAGGTCATGGAGATTCTAACTCTCTTAAGTACCAGACTATAGAAAAAAGAGAGCAGAAATTTCTTGTACTCAGGGTCTTTAAAAGCCACTGCGATGTGTCAAATCAATATGCCAGCCAATTTTGACCCTCTGTGTACTGTGATACTTCCTGCATAATGGAATAGTAAAAGCACTTTTGTCTTCCTAGTCTTTGGAATGTAACTAGAGATCGAGGCTCTTGCTTCCCTCACTTCCCAGCTTCATGGCTTAAGTACAATCTTGAGGTCTACAAATTGGATGATGAGAACTGTTTCTTCCAAGGTCTACTTTGACAACTACTTGTGTGTGTGTGTGTGTGAGTATGTGTGTGCAATTACCTACAAAAAATGTAGAATGTAAAATAAAAAAAATTTACTTAAAGTTATCTTTCTTATGAGGTCAAGTTATTAAACTCATAGTATATATTGATATGATATAGGGTCTTTGAAAACAAATATTGTTATATTCATCTTTAACTATTAACTGGTAACTATGTGGCAGAAAACTGAACTAGATTATCAGTTATATAAATAATGAATTAAAAACTATTCTCTTTTAAAAATCTTATTGAGGTTGAGTAGATGACTTGGCAGCAACACTCTTTTCCATGCAAGGATTTGAGTTATGATTTCTTATTCTTTTGTTCCTTTGGGTATAGAGTAAAGGACACAGGAGAAATCACAGAAGCCTATAGACCACCCTGGTATCCATTGTGCTAAACTGCAAGAGGTGTTGTCTCAAGCAAGGAGGAAAGTGAGGATCAACAGAGTTTGTCTTTTAATCTCCACAGGCTTGTACGTTTGTGTGTGTGTGTGTGTGTGTGTGTGTGTACATGAACACATATGCGCGCGCGTGCACACACACACACACACACACACACACACATGGAATATTTTCTAGAAAGCCATGATAAACTATAGCTGTGGAATAATGGAATTATCTTAGAGGTTTTTAGAAACCTGCACTAAGTTGAAATCCTGTAAGTAAGCAAGAAAGGGGGCTGGAGAGATGGCTCAGCGGTTAAGAGCACTGACTGCACTTCCAAAGGTCCTGAGTTCAAATCCCAGCAACCACATGGTGGCTCACAACCATCTGTAATGAGATGTGATGCCCTCTTCTGGTGTGTCTGAAGACAGCTACAGTGTACTTACATATAATAAATAAATAAATCTTTAAAAAAAAAAGTAAGCAAGAAAGACAATGATGTATATTTCTTCTCACCCTCAATTTTTTTTTTTTTTTGACAGCTCGTTCATCCAGATACCTCCCTTATATGAAGTTTTGTCAATGGCCCGGTTCATGCAGTTTACCAAAAAGAAGTAGAATGCAATTTCTGATATATCAGGGAAATATTTTCCTGTAATGGGATGACTAAAAGGAGGGTACTACTGATAAGGACTCTAATAACCTCCTAGAGATTAGAGAGAAAACTGAATAGAAAACATAGCATCTCTAAGTTTGAATGTGCACAGTTAAAATTGAAAGCTTAGAAGTTGTGCATGGCAGAAATGCAAGTGTTTTGTGCTTTATTCATCTATTGTTACTTATCACCAGGAATAAGGGAAAGACTGTAATTCCTCTTCGTTTTTTTTATAGATTAGGACTGTGCGTACCTGTCTGTGATGGGAGCCAGAGTTTTAATGAGAAGTAACAGAGAAGAGTAGGGGATCTAGGCATCTGTTCCCTGGTCATTTCTCATCGTGTAAAACATCTGTAGAAAATAGAAACCCAGGTTCATGTAGTTGTGACTATGAGTGGAAACTGTGCACAAATTCCCTAGTTCAAGGCTGCTGCACAGCCGCTTCCTTGTGTGGGAGCCTTTTCCCCAGGTAGGTGTACAGGCTCATGAGGCTGAGGAAGCTGAAAACAGAGGATTCTCTAGAGCTCCACTTTTGAATCTCCACCCCGATCGATCCTGCCTCCTTGACACACACCACCCAGACTACAGAAGGAGTGAACCTTGCTGGGGGATGAGTCTGACCAGCAGTGCTGCTGAGGAGAGACCCTCAGACCTGGAGGGCTGCTTCCTGGTCCTGCAGACAGCTCCAGCCTTGCTCCCTCTCTGAGTCTTCAGGATGTTAGGGCGTGCTTGCAGAGAGGCTACACCTTTGAGTCTTTTCTATTCCTCTGAGTGAGGATCAAAAGAAGGCTGAGAAGAGCTAGGGAGAGAAAATCTTCTAGTCTGCCTTGGTGGCTTATAAGAAAAATAACTGCAGGATGTATATGAGCAGAACCATAGACATAGTGTAAGGCTCTGTTGAGCCTTTGGTTGCTGGAGATCCCCTGAGTGAACCACGTGGAGCCTGAAGAGATGCAAAAAGCAAGAGGAATTTATTCTTCCAGTGCACCAGTGGCAAAGGTTCTTTCTGGTCTGGTATGATGCCCTGAGCAGACCTTAGGCAAGAATTCCACAGCCAGTTCCACAACACCCAGAGGAAGCTCCAATCTCAGGTGCTCTAACATGCTCAGGATCCCAGGATCACAGGATCCTAAGAGCTTGGTCACACCAGGATCTCAGGGTTGCCAAAGCAGCTTGATTCCCATAAGCTCTGACACACCCAGGATCTCAGGATCTCAGGATCCTCGAATCACAGTACCAGAGAGACAGCTGAACTCTGAGGAGTTCTGACACAACCAGGAATACAGAAAGGACAGGCTTCATCCAGATTTAGCAAGAGCAGGTAGCACTAGAGATAATCAGATGGGGGAGAGGCAAGCGTAAGAATATAAGCAACAGAAACCAAAGATACTTGACATCATCAGATGCCAGTTCTCAATGATAGCAAGTCCTGGATACACCATCATACTGGAAAAGCGAGATTTAGATCTAAAATCACTTCTCATGATGATGGTAGAGAACATTAAGAAGAACATAAATAATTCCCTTAAAGAAATACAGGAGAACACAGGTAAACACCTAGAAGCCCTTAAAGAGGAAACACAAAAATTCCTTAAAGAACTACAGGAAAACACAATCAAACAGGTGAAGGAAATGAACAAAACCATCCAAGACCTAAAAATGTAAATAGAAACAATAAAGAAATCATAAAGGGAGATAACACTGGAGTTAGGAAACCTAGGAAAGAGATCAGCAGTCTTAGACGCAAGCGTCACCAACAGAATACAAGAGATAGAAGAGAGAATCTCAGGTGCAGAATATACCATAGAAAACATTGACACAACAGTCAAAGAAAATGCGAAATGTAAAAAGCTCCTAACCCAAAACATCCAGGAAATCCAGGACACAATAAGAAGACCAAACCTAAGGATAATAGCTAAAGATTCTCATCTTAAAGGGCCACTAAATATCTTCAACAAAATTATAGGACCTAAGGAGCTGACATTCTTTGCAGTCCCATAGGAGGAACAACAATATGAATTAATCAGTACCCTCTGTGCTCCCAGGGACTAAACCACCAACCAAAGAATACACATGGTGGGACTCATGGTTCCAGATGCATATGTAGCAGAGGATGGCCTAGTCAGTCATCAATGGGAGGAGAGGCCCTTGGTACTATGAAGCCTCTATGGCCCAGTGTAGGAGAATACCAGGGCCAGGAAGCAGGAGAGGGTGGTTTGTTAAACAGGGGGAGGCGGGAGAGAATGGGGATTTTTTTTCCAGAGGACAAACCAGAAAAGAGGAGAACACTTGAAATATAAATTTTTAAAAATCTAATAAAAAAAGAAAAAGAAAAAAATATAGAGGAAAACTTCCCTAACCTAAAGAAAGAGTTGTCCATGAACATAAAAGAAACCTACAGATCTCCAAATAAACTGGACCAAAAAAGAAATTCCTCCCATCACATAATAGTCAAAACACCAAATGCACAAAACAAAGAAAGAATGTTAAAAGCAGTAAGAGAAAAAGGTCAAGTAATATATAAAGGCAGACCTATCAGAATTACACCAGACTTCTCACGAAAGACTATGAAAGCTAGACAATCCTGTGCAGATGTTATACAGACCTTAAGAGAGCACAAATGCCAACCTAGGCAACTATATCCAGCAAAACTCTCAATTACCATAGGCAGAGAAAATAAGATATTCCATGAAAAAAACAGATTTATACAATATCTTTCTATAAATCCAACCCTACAAAGGATAACAGACGGAAAACTCCAACACAAGGGGTATAGTTTACGTCATAGAAAAACAAGAAAGTAATCTTTCAAGAAACCCAAAAGAAGATAGCCACACAAACATAATTCAACTTCTAACAACAAAAATAATAGGAAGTAACAATCATTTTTCCTTAATACCTCTTAACATCAATGGACTCAATTCCTGAATAAAAAGAAGTAGACTAGATCGGACCCAACATTTTACTTCATACAGGAAATGTACCTACAGTGACAAAGACAGACACTACCTCAGAGTAAAAGTTTGGAAAACAATTTTCTAAGCAAATGGTCCCAAGAAACAACCTAGAGTAGCTATTCTAATATCTAATAAAATCATCTTTCAACTAGAAGTTGTGAACAAAGATAAGGAAGGAAACTTCAAACTGGTTAAAGGAAAAATCTACCAAGATGAACTCTCAATTCTGAATATCTAGGCCCCAAATGCAAGGAGTTTCATTCATAAATGAAACTTTACTAAAGCTCAAAGTACACATCATACCCCACACAATGGTAGTGGAAGACTTAAACATCTACTCTCAGCAATGGACAGATCATGGAAACAGAAACTAAACAGAGACACAGTAAAACTAACAGAAGTTATGAACCAAATGGAGCTAACAGATATTTATAGAATAATAATCCCATGAAACCTAGCAGATTACCAAAGACTAAGGCTAGTCATAAATACCAACAAAATCAATAGAAAACACACATACATATGGAAGCTGAACAACACTCTTCTCAATGATAATTTGGGCAAGGAAGAAATAAAGAAAGAAAGACTTTTTAGAATTGAATGAAAATTAAGGCACAACATACCCAAACTTATGGGACATGATGAAAGCAATGCTAAGAGGAAAACTCATACCTCTAAGTGCCTCCAAAAAGAAACTGGAGAGAGCTTACATTAGCAGCTTGACAGCACACTTGAAAGCTTTAGAACAAAAAGAAGAAAATACACCCAAGAGGAGTAGACTGCAGGCAATAATCAAACTCAGGCTGAAATCAACCAAATAGAAACAAAAATTCAACAAAACCAGGAGCTGGTTCTTTGAGAAAATCAACAAAATCAATAAACCCCTAGCCACACTAACCAGAGGGCACAGAGACAATATCCAAATTAATAAAGTCTGAAATGAAAAGAGAGACATAACAACAAAATATATCTTAAAATAAGTATTCTGTCTGTTGAATATCAACAGTAGTAAATATTAAAATAATGGTTTATAAGTACCATGGAAATATTATTGATAACTTTTCTTACTGTGCTTGAAATTAGCATTTTCTTATTGTTTAACTTTAAAGAGTTTTTGCTATTTTGAAATTTTTAAAATATTCTTACTGATAAAATAATTTCTCTCCTAGAAACACTGGTAATCGTTTTATTAAGTAAACTGATTGTTAGACAATGTACCCAGATATATATATTTAAGTACTCTCTCACTATGTCAAGTGATATCATATAAGGGCTTTTGAATATATTACTTAATGATTCATTTTTAATATTTTATGCTCTTTTACTATGCTTAATTCCCAAAGAATATTTTGAATATTTTGAAACAATTTAGTATTCAACATAAGATATAGAATCCTCAGTTATGGATAGTATTAAGTATTCATTAATACTAATTTTAGGGTATGAAAGGATATGAACACAAAAGTTGAACAATTTTTATGTATTATTTAATTCTCAAAATAGTCACTACTATTAATATGATTGATGGACAAAATGCATTTAAATAATAAAAAAAATTAAGAAATAAAAGAAAAGGAAAAAAAGAGAAAAGAAGGTGATTTGACAAACAAAACTTAAGACATCACATCCGCATGAGTCAGGGTATAGGCTGTGCAGTCTATTCTAGAAGGCCAGGGCACCATTGCTGGTTTTGTTTAATTCATTTAGGAAACTGATGACAAATTACACATTTTAGAAGCCTGGGCTATCTTTCTGTTTGTTAGTACTTAGTGTAGCTCTATTGGAGTTATGGAAGCAACATTCTGCTTTGTCTTGTTATTAATGTTTCCTGTTGGAGTTCTTATTTTGTTTTCCCCTTTAGCCTAGTATTTAATGAAACATGTGATCACCACCTAGGCATATGGATTTTCTTTGAGGTAGAATTCTGTTGCTTTTGTCTCCTTGGATTAAATTTGTTCAGCGAATATAATCTCTTTGATTTTTGCTTTTGGAATTTGCTGAAATTTCTTTAGAGGATTAACACATGATTGTTTGTGTCAAAGCTTAATGCATTTGAAAAGAAAATGCTTTCTGTCAGAGAAGTTTCTATACGGGTATGAATGATATATCAAGATCTTTAAGTTTTGTATTTTAAACATAATCTATTTTTTTCTAGTTTTTCTAAATAATCTTTGACAAGGTATATTTGAACCTAATTTCCTGCTCTTGTGTGTAAGTTTCTCCTGCATTTTGATTTATGTGTGAAACCATGTGCTTAGATTCAGTTGTTAATGTTCCATATGTGTGCATATGCATACGTGGGTATACACACTCATGTGGTGGCCAGAGGACTAGCAAGGCTGTCCTTCCTCAGATGCCATCCTCCAAATTAGCTAGGCAAGTCAATTCAAGTGGGTTCCCTGAACCTGAGGGACCCAACTGCTTCTGCCTCTTTAGTTCTGAGATTGCAAGCATGCACTCTCTTTCTTGGTTTATGTGATATGAGTTCTGGGTTGTTTAGCTTAGGATTTCACGCTTGTGATTAAAGAGACTTACTAACTCAGCCTTTCTCCCTAGTCCTACCTACATTCAATTTTTATTAACTAAAAAACTTTCCTTTAGTATCTAAAACATTTTATATGTCTAGAAGCAATGTAGAAGATATTTTTCAGGACCTTGTCAGCATTTGTTAATTTCTATCTGTAGTCACTTGTATTAGTTACCTTTCTTCTACCATGACAACATATCATAACCAAAATCAACACAGAGGAGGAAGAGGTTAATTTTGACTTATGGTTCTATTGGGATAAAGTCCATCATAGAAGACAAGGCATGAGAACAGGGAGTGAAAGCATGGCGACAGGAGCAGGAAGCCAGCTGATCACATTATGATCCACACATATGAAGCAAGGACTATGTCATAAAAACTCAAACCTCACTCCCAAAGTCATACTTCTCCAACAAGCCTCAACTCCTAACAGTTCCACAGTTCCTCAAAACAGCATTACCTAGGGACTAAGTGTTCACATACATGAACATATGGGGACACCTATCTCATTCTAACCCCCAACATATATCATCCTAGTAGATGCAAATCTACTGCATCACTGTATCTACTAAGTGTTCACATACATGAACATATGGGACACCTATCTCATTCTAACCCCCAACATATATCATCCTAGTAAATATAGATCAGTATCACTGGGATTAGATGGGTTGGTTGTATCTACTTCACTACTTGTGTTTCCTTTGCAGAAACATCTATTTGAGTCCCACACTCATTTACATTTGAGTTGTTTCTCTTTTGCTTGATGATAGGAGCTCATTATCTATTATTCTACATATTCCACACTTATCAGATATTTGATGTACAGGTGTTTTTAGTTTTGTAGGTTGTGTTGGATTTTCTTAATAATTCTGTTTATTTTTCCCCAAATTTACTTTTGATGCAGTTCAGTTATTTCCATTTTATTCTTTTATTAATCCTATTTTGGTATCATTCCTTCAAATTCCTCAAAACTCAAAGTTAAGTATTCTTTTGTGACTGGGTTACCTCACCCACGATGATATTTTCAAGTTCCATCCATTTGCCTGTGAATTTCATGAATTCATCATTTTTAATAGCTAAGTAGTACTCTTTTGTGTAAATGTACTACATTTTCTGCATCCATTGCTCTGTTGAGGGACATCTGGGTCCTTTCCAGCTTCTGGCTATTATAGATAAGGCTGCTATGAACATAGTGGAGCATATTTCCTTATTACACACCTATGTTCACTTGGTCTTTTACAAAGGAGCTAAAACCATCCAGAAGAATAGATAGTATATCAACAAATTGTGCTGTTTAAACTGGCGGTCAGCATGTAGAAGAATGCAAATCGGTCCATTCTTATCTCCTGGTAGAAAGCTCAAGTCCAAGTGGATCAAGGACCTCCACATAAAACCAGATACACTGAAAATAACAGAAAAGAAAGTGGGGAAAACCATGAGCACATGGGCAGAGGGGAAAATTTCTTGAACAGAGCACCAATAGCTTATGATGTAACATCAAGAACTGACAAATGATCCCTCATAAAATTGCAAATCTTCTGTAATGCAAAGTACACTGCCAATAGGACAAAATGGCAACCAACAGATTGGGAAAATATCTTTACCAACCCTGCATCCAATAGACATCTAATATCTAACATATACAAAGAACTTGGAAGAAGTTAGACTCCAGAAAACCAAATAACCCTATTAAAAATGGGGTACAGAGCTAAACAAGAATTCTCAACTGAGAAATAGTAAATGACTAAGAAGCACCTAAAGAAACAGTCAGAATCCTTAGACATCAGGAAAATGCAAATAAAAATATTCCTGAGATTCTCACTCCAGTCAGAATGGCTAAGATCAAAAACTCAGGTGATAGCAGATGCTGGAAAGGATATGGAGAAAGAGGAACACTCTTCCATTGCTGGTGGGATTGCAAGCTGGTACAAACCACTCTGGGAATTAGTTTCATGGTTCCTCAGAAAACTGGACATAGAATTCATTTTTAGAGACTAAACATCATTAAACTTAATAATATATACATGGAAATACAACCCTCAACAGCAACTAATGTTTTGCAATGTTATCTGTGCTCTTTGAGATTCCAGGTTTCTTAATGAATTTGATGAATGATTTCTTTAGAAAGCTATTTGCTCTCAATTGAAATGTTTCCCTTTGGTCTTCTTAATGCTCAAGAAACTAAAAATTAAAACATCTTATTCTAGAGAGCTTAAGACACAGGAGATAAACAACTCACAAGTCTAATGAACTCCCCATAACTTAAAAGATATAAGAGAACCCTCCAAGCTCAAGAAAGTACTGCTGAAAAACGGAGACTCTCTGACTGGTCAAGCTCTCAGATTTCATGCATGAAGCTGTAGGAATGATTAATTAATACTCAAAATGCAGGCTAGAGTGAGCTTTTCATCAATACAGCTGCTTTGGGGGCATTTCCATAAGTAACCCCTGTTTATATTCCTAGAATGATATAAATACACTCATGGGATCACTAGGTTGGACTTGCGTGGAAAAGTTAATTTGGTCACTCATGAATCCTTTATCAGGGGTAAATGCATATTAGTTTATGTCTCCCAGTAAAAAGTTTCATTTACATTATAATAAAATAGCTTGCAAAAGCAACTGAAGGAGAAAAACATTATCCCCTTTAGAATTTCCAGTATATAGTCCATTGTTCTGAAAACTCAAGGAAGCAGAAACTTGAAGCAGGTCATCATATCATTTCCATTGACAGGCAAGGAATCAATGCATTGATGTTAGAGGTCAACTTGTTTTCTTTACTATTACATAGTCTAGAATTCTCTTTCTGGGACATGGTTCTACCCAGAGTATGTAGATATTCACATCTCAATTCAAATGATCAATATTTTCCTCCACATATATGATCATAGGATAGTCTAAACTAGACAACTGAGTCAGGTGATTCTACTATATGTCAAGCTGACGATAAAAATTAACCACGAGGGTAAGGGTTGTTTTGAATATGCAGATTGTTTTATATAGTATTAATTTCTTAACAAAATTAAATATTCTTACCTACAAACATGTTTGTATTTTCATTCTGCATCCATATATAATGTTACATCTGCATGTATGTATGAGAATTTGAGTGTGTGCATGTATGTGTGTGTGTGTGTGTGTGTGTGTGTGTGTGTGTGCCTGTGTATGTGTGTCTGAGTAGACCATAGAAGGATGTTGGGTGTCCTGCCCCATGACTCCCCACATTATTACCTTGAAAACATTATATAGCTGAACCTAGAGCTAATGGGTGCATTTTGATGTTCACCAATCCTTCTGCATCCACTCCCAAATCCTGCAGAAGTTTTCGGGTTACAAGCACATGTGCATTCACTAGTGAGTTCTTACATAGGTTCTGATGTTTGAGCACATATGCTCGTGCTTGTCCTCTGAGCCATCTTGCTACCTATGTATTTTCAGTTATTTAGCACTATTAATTATAGCAGATGCATGTAACCAACATAAATGTGCATCAGTGGATAAAGAAAATGTGATATTTATATACCATGAAATCTGCTCAGCCATGAAAAGACAAAATTATCATTTGCGATGGTATGGATTGGTCTCGTAGATACTATATTAAGGAAAATAAACCAAGAGCATAAAGATAAATACGATAGGATTACATATACTTGTGAAAAATTTTAAAAGTTTATCTTACAGAAGTAGAGAGTAGAATAGCTGTCATCGAAAGTTGAAGGCAAAGGGAAAGAGAAAATGGGGAAAATTTAATCACTAGGTAAGGTGAGATAAGAGTAAGACATTTGGATTCTTTACTATCCAATAGGGTGACCACAAAAAACTGTACCATTGTGAATGAGTAATCAGGGCCAGAGCTTGGTTCCTTAACAAAAGTATGTGTTGGGGCCCTCGTATAAGCTAGTGTTTGCTGCCTGATTGGTGGTTCAGTGTCTGAGAGATCTCTAAGGGCCAGGTTATTTGAGACTGCTGGTCTTCCTATACTGTCTCTCTTCCTCAGCTTCTTCCAGCTTTTTCCTAATTAAATCACAGCAACCATTGATTGGTTATAAATATCTGCATCTGACTCTGTCAGCTGCTTGATGGGCCTTTCAGAGGGCACTCAGGATAAGCCCCTGTTTGTAAGCACGCCATAGCATCAGTAATAGTGTCAGGCCTTGGAGCCTTCCCCTGAACTGGATCCCAATTTGGACCTGTCACTGGACCTCCTTTTCCTCAGGCTCTTCTCCATTTTTGTTCCTACAATTCTTTCAGACAGAAAAAAAATCTGGGTCAGAGTTTTTGACTGTGGGACAGTAACTCCATCGTTCCGCTTGATACCCTATCTTTTTATTGGAGGTGGACTCAATTGGCCAATTAAATAAAGAACAGGGAACAACAGAGAAAGGAGATTTATTCAATATGATTACACCGGGAAGAGCATGAAGGAGTTCCAGTGACACCCCATCCAAGTTCATCTTTGGGATTCTGCCATGAGGCTTAGGTTTAAATAGAAAGAAAAAAAAATATGATGGTATGATTAGCTTCCCAATCCTAGTCAAGGTGTGCATCTGCCCGTTACCTTCAGTGTTTTCTGCAAGGGGCTCTAACAAGCTCTCAGTACTACTGTACAGTACTTGTACATGGGAGAGCTCTCAGTACTACTACACAGTACTTGCACCTGGGAGACAAGCTCCATCTCGGGCTGGCACAAGGAATCCGTCTTTCTCTCCTTCAAGTATGAGACTCCTGGGAAAATCTTGGGAAAAACCTTTTAAATAATCTGGTAGTCAAAAGGAAGGACACAAGGGCTCCTTTCTTCCTGTAAGAACAGAATTCATTGTATGTTTAAGGGAGCATAGAGAGTATTTAGGATTTAAGTTCTTTCAACAATGGTATGGAACTTAACATGCACGTCTTTATTCTAAGCATTTTATTCTCTGGGTTGCTGTCATAAACTGACTACTCTCTCATTTCTTTTTGATTCTTCAATAATTCATTAATAAATTATTTACTTCCAATTGAAAATGGGTCTGCCACTCTTTTCAATTTGAGTGTCCTTTGTTTTAGTCCACATTTTGGTGACTTAAATGTGAATTTGAAGTAATTTTGTCTTTCTGATTTTGCAGCTTCTATATTACATATTTTGTTATTTAATTTTTATTCCTTCTTGCCTTTTATTGAATCAGTAGGGGTTTTGTTTTTGGGCAGGGTTTAATGTATTACAGTATGGCTGGGGAACTTTTTTAGTAGCTAAAATTAACCCTAATCTCCTGATCCATTTGTCTCTTCCTCCAGAAAGTTCAAGGAATGCAGGCATGTACCATCCTGTTTGGTTTATGCGGTGTTGGGGATAAAGTCCAAGGATGTGATGTATTGCAAGCTAGGCAAGCAGTGGATCACCTCTAGGTGGTTCATAGTGGATCACCTCTACGTGGTTCATAGTGGATCACCTCTACGTGGTTCATAGTGGATTACCTCTACGTGGTTCATAGTGGATCACCTCTACATGGTTCATAGTGGATCACCTCTACGTGGTTCATAGTGGATCACCTCTACTTGGTTCAAAGTGTATTACCTCTACTTGGTTCAAAGAATAGATTACAGAATTAGTTTAAAACAGCAACTGTTTGTTTGGTTATTTATACTAAATTAAAGAATGTTTTAAACAATTATCTACATATTAATTTAAAAGTAATTTATAAGATAAAATAGAAGCCACATTCTCATCAGGAAGAAGAATTTTATTTGGTTCTTTCCAAATATCTAGCTTGGATTTTGTTGCTGTTGTTGTTTTGTTTTGTTTTTAAATATAGGATACTAATTATAGTGTTTTGGATCCTTTGGAACTGGATATATATACATATATATATGTATATATTTATATCTATCTATATCTATCTATCTATCTATCTATCTATCTATCTATCTATCTACGGAGGCTTACAAATGTAGTTGTAAGCTTCCATGTGTAGGTCTTAGGAACAGAATTTGGATTACCTATAAAAGAGACAAGCACTCTTAATTGATAAGCCTTCTCTTCAATCCCACAGAGAATCTTTTGGATAGTCTCATATGCCTTTTTTGATGGCTTCTGAAGTTATATCTTAGACCTGCTATATTATTATCATAACACTATGTAGAAATTTGACACAATGTAGAATCACCTAAGAAGAGACACAATGAGGCTGTTTAGATTAGGTTGACCTGTGGGTATATCTGCAGGTAACTCATTTTGTTTATAATTTTTGAAGCATCTCACTATGGGCAATAGCATTCCCTGTGTTTGTGTCCTGGATAGGGAAAGAGTGAGAAGGTGAGCTGAATGGCTTCCATGTATTCATTAATTTATTTTTCTTTTTGTCCTTGACTGTGAATGTAATATCTGTTTCTAGGAGCTTCAAGTTCCTACTTCTGGGATTTCCCATATGATGGACAGAAGCCTGCAATATTGAACTAAAATAAACATTCACTTCCCCCAAGCTATTTGTTTTTGTCAGGATATTTTAGTATAGAGACTTGAAAGTAAGTGAGTTGATAAGAATAATTAAAATTTTTTATAAGAATGTGGACATAACCACATTTGGTAGGACTCAGTAACCATTCTTATGGGCACAGGTTTTTAAAATCCTCTATCCAGGCCACTAGGAAACTCTCCAGCTCTTCCTTCCAATAAAAGAAAAAGAAGAAAAAAAAACTTTTGAAGGACATTTTAAAAGAAAAAAGTCATTGCTAAGTAATATGATTAATAACAGACACTTTTGACATACATCTATTTCAGACACTGGCACTCTCCTGAATCTAACCAAGCCTAGAAACAACACTGTGTGTTTAATCCATTCATAACTAAAAATTTGTCTTCACCTAAAAGATTACTGCCTTTGTCACAATTTTGGGTTCAAAGGATGGTCTTGGTATTTCTCTTCTGATACGAATTTAAAAGAATTTAAAAAGTTTATTTAAATTCAGAAATATATATATTTCTAAAATATACTTTTATTGGTTCTTTGTAAGTTTCATATCATACACTCCAACCCTACACATTTTCCCCATCCCTTCAAATTCGGCCATGTGACCTCTCTCCAAAAACAAAACCAAAAACAAATCAATCACCAAACCAAACCTAGCCAAACCACCGCCAGCACCTCATTACCTCCACCATTGCCTCCAGCAGCACCATTGACAACAACAACAACAACAACACGTACAGCTATAGAAGCTGCAGTGTGTCAGACATCTGGCAGTTTTACGTTTATGTGACTGACCTATTCATGAATCCCAGCCATCCATAGATGGGTAGTTGTTGAGAGGGTCCACTCAGAGTCCTGGATTTGAGTCTCGATAGAAGCTGAGTTCATCAGTTCTCCTTCTTTCTTGTGCCCACACCACCAGGGGGAGTTCTACTGTGTTTCCCAGAAAAGGTGCAGGGTCCACTGTCCTGAGTACTGTAGCAGCAAGAGGTAGGACCATCTCTTCTGCAACCATACCATCAGAACCAGTTCTCCCGTGCTTCCCAGGTCAGGGTAGGGGTTGGGGCTAGCTCAGCACAGTGGTTGTATATTAACACGGCCTGATATTCCAGCCTAGACCACATACATTCACATGGCCTTTGGTGGTAAGAGTGGCCTCAGTCATCAAGACAGGTACTGGCTGTGATAAAACTATTATGAACCAAGTTGTGGTCCCTGTTAGTCACACAACCCTCAGATATCTACACCAGCTCAGATGGCAGCTCAGACCATAGATATCCACATGGCCTTTGGACATCAACACAGACCCCCAGATTCAACAGCACCACAGACCTAGAATCAGCATAGGCCACAAAGATTTGTTTGGTCCTTAGGATACTTTGGCTTCTGGCAAACAAAGTTGTTTCAGTCAGTAGCTCCGAAACCTCTATGGCCTTTGATGTCCACACATTCCTAACCTCCATCAAGTCTCCAGTTCTCCCTGTCTCCAACATTAATGAACCATACACCTTCCCTTTCATTCCCATCTTACTACTGTCTACTCCACCTTCCCATTCTCTCCATCAGACATTTGCTCATTATAGTAGCTCCCTCTGTGGGGCTGCTAGGAGAGAGGTAGGGTGTTTTCCCCAGAAATCTCTTAAAAAAATAATAGAAGAAACAATAAAAACCATTCCCACTTACTACATGAGTGTTGATAACTGTAGGGGCCAGATCAGGGAACAGACCCTCTGAAACATTAGCTATAGGTAGCTATGGGCTGTCTAAAGTGGGTAATGGCAACCTAACTCTAGTGTCCTGAAAAGCACCAAACACTATGAAATGCTAAGCAAACCATGTTTTCAGCCCCCCTTTCTTTTTCCTTCTTCCTTCCTCCCTTCCTTCCTTCCTTTCTCCCTCCCTCTCTTCCTCTCTCCCTCTCTTCCTCTCTCCCTCCCTCCCTCCCTCCTTCTCTCTCTCTCTCTCTCTCTCTCTCTCTCTCTCTCTCTCTCTCTCTCTTATTTCTTTTCTTCTTTTTTAAATAAATGACATAATTAGTTGGTTCCTGGGGTGAAATGGGATGGGATTATAGTTGATGTCACATAGGGTGGCAGGGGAAGTGAGTTTTTAGGGTAAACAAAGATTTAATCTTGTTTGTTTATTTGAATCCCTGAAAATATCTGGAAAGGGAATATGGCCATACCTAAAGATCACAGAGGCTTAGGTCTTAAACAGGCTTCACTGCTATTGTTATGTTCTGTATAATAAAATATTATTCCTATATCAGAAGTCTTTGAAGCATATGTTGTTGGCTATACTAGAAGTCCTGATTCTCAACTGGAGAGAGGACTCTCAGGTGCCTCTCTTCTTCATATCTCCCAGTTTTCCCTGGCTGTGCTTCAGTTTACTGGTGGGATACCTGCCAAGCATGAGGCTCTGTGTTTAACAGCCAGTGAAACTAAAAGCTAAGCCGTATCCATAAACTTCCTTGTAACTAAGAAATAATCCCAGCTCTTGTTTATGGCACAGTGAAGACCTACACAATTTCACCCAAAGTGGTCTAGAGAAGTTAGTACAGTCAAAGGTCTTCCAGAACATGATGAACCAGAAACAAAAACAGAAACTCAGGAGTTTCAAGATCAGAAGTGAGGGGTGCTGTCTACAGTTTCAGGGCAGGCAAGAATTTTCTATAAGATATGCCTAGAGTGTGTAATCTTCCATTGGGATGTCTAGATGTACTCAGTCAGCACACCATTACCTCTTCCTCATGGAAAGTTGGCTCTTTTCACTACTAGGCTTATTAAAAACGTACATTTAATGTTGCAGGTCAGCTTTCAGTAAAACTCTTTATATATATATATATATACATATATATATATATATATATATATATGTATATATATATATATGTGTGTGTGTGTGTGTGTGTGTGTGTGTGTGTGTGTGTGTGGTGTGACTGTGGGAAATAGAGTACAATGTATAGGAATAAGTTCCTTCTCCCGTCTCGTGCCCAGAAATTGAACTCATGTCATCAGATTTGACAACAAGCATCTTTCCCTGCTGCGACGTCTCATCCGTTATTTATATTTAAAAATAGATCATCTGTGACGGTCCTTTGCAAATTTACAAGGTAAAACTGTAGGCATGCATTTGGTTATCTGCTGCTTCTTAGTGTGGGAAAGAATTAGTGCATGGACTTCTGACATCCCCTTGGCCTCTACTTGGCTTATCATTCCATCTGCTTTGCACTGCATTGCCCTAAGCATTATAGTACAGATTCTAGTTTAAGTTATGAAATGCAGTTGTTAATGCACATTTTATATTTTATACTTTTGGGGAAACATGATGAAGTAAATATAGAAAGTAAAAAAAATTAAGTATTTTCCTACCATCATTCTTCAATGTGTAAGTAAATATCAAATTATTGTATCACTGGATCATATTGTGTGATTTAAAAATTACCATTTTACTTGCTGACTTTAATCATAAAAAATTATTCAGTGAATTTTGGCTTTTTAATGCTTTCTTCAACAGTGACCCTAAATATACTTCTGCCATTTTATATTACAAATTCATCCAAAGTGGTATTCTTAGTATTGATAATCATAAAACTAAAATACTGATGAATATTAACAAAACTTGAACATGCTACAAGTCCTGCACCACCAAATAGTTTCTCAAAACCTTTTTATTTCATTTATCCATTCATTCATTAATTCATTCATTTGTTGGTCTATTTTTGTTTTCATGAGACAGGATTTCTTTGTCTAGCTCTGGCTGTCCTGAAAATAGCTATGTAGATCAGTTTGACCTCAAACTCAGAGATCTACTTGCCTCTGTCTCCTAAGTGCTAGGATTAAAGTTGTGCACCACAACACAACGATTTCTCATATAAAAATATTAAGCTCACATCTCAAGGGTATGGAACCTTATATAAAAGCTTTTATAAATGTTAAAAATACTTATAAATCTATTAATCATTTAAAATGTATGACTTGTTATCAGTATATTTTTGATTTTCTTGTCAATTTTATATAAATGTGCAAATAAAGATTTCTTGGTCATAATAGAAAAGAATTTAAGCAACACTAGGCTTGAGGAGCTGAGGCCTCTGAGGTAATCACTGCCCCAGAGAAGAAGTCCGAGTGCCCAAGTCTGACAAGGAATCCAAATATTTATGTCATTTTGTTGTCCAGAGGATTTTCTCATGTCAACACCAGAAGGATGTGAAGGCTTGTGTCTCTGGGGGACACAGTGAGCTTGAAACAATACTTTTCTTTCTTCTTTTGATGTTTTATTTAAAAAATAACCTTTCAAAACCAAAGTTTTAATATAATATATATTGATTTGAAGCACATCATGTTGCCTAGAAAATACGCAGAGGTTGTGAAGTATGAAGACCATATGAGTTGTGACTCATATTAGAGTGAATTTAGAGGATATTCAGCTGCTTTTGAGTCATCTCTCATTCTAAAATGAGATTCTAAAACTCCTTCATTCATACTCTTTTTAGTAATCCAAATAAAAATTTTTGTTCAGTAAGATGGACTTTCACAGGATCTTAGTTTTGTATGTCATGTGTTCCCTGTCTAGAGTGAGTGAATGTACATGTGTTGTCTCCTCAGGAAAATTCTCACAGAACACATCCTCTGTAAAACACTCCTCTATGAAACTTATCCTATCATCAACATCATAAATCATGTTGTAAAGTGCAATAGTTCTTTCTCTACCAGTTTACATATGTTTACATCAGCAACTGGAACAATTGCTAAATTCCTCGATGTTAAAGCCTTCATCTGTCCTAGGATTACAGATGTTTCAACCTTAAAGGAAGAAGTATCCCTTCTACATCATTAGCTACAGATATTGGTTCTCACTTTATTTTATAGTTAGATATCTTACTCTCAGTGCATCCGATGATGAACATTTCTGCCTGCCTTGTCCTTTACCCACATTCTCTCTTTGATATCAGATGCACACATGCCAAAGGCATCTATTAATATATCTAGACACAGGCCTCTTCAGTGGGCTCCTTCGTAAAATTACCTGGGCTCTGGGCCCACCTTCAGTGCTCTCTGTTAAATCACTTATTCTATATAACTTTTGGAATGTCAGAAGTACTCTCAATTTGCCTCAGGAAAATGAATTTTGGAACATCTGGGGAGATAGTTCAATTAGAAAAGTGATAACTTTACAAGCAGAAATACCTAGGAAATATGTTCAAAAAGTTGAGTACATAAACACACACACACACACACACACACACACATACACACGATAACAATTAATAAAAAACAAGGCCATGGTGGAATTTTGGGGGTCACTTAAGTATACTATCATACCATGTGCACATAGTGATATTTTGACTTCTTCCTTTCCAATTTGTATCCCCTTGACTTCATTTTCTTGTCAAATTGTTCTAGCTAGAACTTCAAATACTATATTGAATAGACAGGGAGAGAATGGGCATCCTTGTCTAGTCTCTGACTTTAGTTGTGCTGCTTCAAGTTTCTCTCCATTTAATTTGATGTTGGCTATGGGTTTGCTTTTACTATGTTTAGGAAAGGGCCTTGAATTCCTGTTCATTCCAAGACTTTTACCATGAAGGGGTGTTGGATTTTTTCAAATGCTTTTTCAGCATCTAATGAGATGATGATCTTTTTTTTTTTTCCTTTTAGTTGGTTTATAGTGGATTGTGTTGATGGATTCCTATATATTGATCCATCCCTGCATACCTGAGAAAAGAGTGCATAGAAAGATATATGTGAGGGGTTTTAGGGAGAAAGTAGAAGAACAAAATGATCGTATTATATTATAATCTCAAAAAAGGAAAATGAGAAATTAAAAACAAAAATACTAAAAATGGTGATTGTGGTGGTGTGAGCTGTAATTTTAGAGCTGGACAATAGTATCCCTGGATTTGCTGGCTAGCTAGTCTTAAAATATTGGTTAGCCTTAGGATCAGTGAGAGACCCTGTGTAAAAGTAGATTAAAAAACTGTATAGGAAGCAACATAGTTCACGTCTGCTGTCAGCCTGGCACAGGTTGGGGCATCTCCTCTCTCCTCAGATGGCAGATATGCAGATGAGCTGATCAGCTGGTCATAGTGTTCTCTTTTATCAGTTGTTTACAGTTTCTGTAACCTGGGAAAGTAAGTGAGGGTCTTCTAGGTTTGGGCTTTCCCAAAACGATCATAATTGTTTTCTTTCCAAGTCTCATGAATTTCCTCTTCTGTTTAAAAGAATGTATCAATTTGAAGAAAATATTTATGAGTCATAAAAGAGAGATCCTAAAGTATTATTTTGATTTTGAGAGACAAGGGCTGTGACAGGTGCTAGATCCTGACACAGAAGATAATAGATAATACTGTGTACAGTGCATAGGATCATCAGAGAAGTCAAGAGTGTCTTCCTAGGGAAGTATCTTTATGACCAGTCCTGATGTCTGAAGGATAAGGATGGGTGAGCTAGTCAGGAATGTGAGGAGTAGGCAGTTTTCAAGGAAGAGGGAACACTATGGAGGATATTGACAGAGTGGTGTGCTAAGGGAAGTTTAAAATTAGAAGGGGTAGTCAGGGCATAATGTATCAGTGGTGTGAGGTAGGTCGGTGGAGCTGAAGAACCCTCAGAAGCCTCAGTTTACATGAGACTGAATTTTCTACTTTATGTGTATAAAAATGATAAACTGTATTTCATTAGTTTCTCAAATATATTTTTTTGGAAATTTCATACATGAGTCCAACATATTGAAATCATATACACCTCTCATACTTTCTACCCTAGCCTCTTCTAAATTCCTTCCTTCTACATCTCGGTTTTATATTCTGCTCAAATTCACATGGGAATAGTTTTATTGGCTAGTGTATGCCCTACCCAGGTTTAGTTACACCCTTGAAGAGAACTGATTCTCCCTCCTTTAAAAGCCATTCACTCTCTTCAGCTAGAGTGTGGTGTTCTGAGCTCTGCCATGCTCTACGGTTGGCTTGATGCTGTCCAGGAATTATGGAGATGACCACAGCTACTGTGAATTCATGAATGGCCCTGTCATGTTCAGGAGAGAATATTTTTCAGCAGTCCTCCCTAATTCTGGGCCTTTACCACTTTACCTCCTACCTTTCTGCAATGTTCCCTGAGCCAAAGATCTATTCATATGTGACTACAATACAGAAGTACGATTTAGGGCTCAACATTAAGAGGTTTTTCTGTGGCTTTGAAGTTTCATATAGACAGTGTAAAGAGATCAAACAGGATGTAGTTGAATTTGGCTAAAAAAATAATTTAGAAGGATTTTGCTTTGTCCACCTGAGGAATGGCAGATATATATTCTCTGGCATTTGAGTCAGTGAGGAATTATTGTATTATGTGATTTAACCCCCTCAAATTGCCCCAGCAGCAGTGGTGGTCTCTGGTCCTCACTTCATGGCCCAATGTTCTGAGTTCCCATATGAAAGACACACACACACACACACACACACACACACACACACACACACACACACACACCACAGTCTTATCTACCATTAGCCTTAATCAGCTTGGACACTCCCAGACTTCCATGTTGCTGACACCTCCCCTCTGATACTCTGGAGTTACTAACATTTATATTGCACCTTTGCTGCCCTATAGCCAGTTGGGGAGGTTGTGGCTGTTCTTCCCTGGCTCTTAAATGACTGGTATGTTCTCTCTTCTGTAGCTCTGAAGCCTGGATCTTATTCCTTTCCTGGGATGGAGATTCTCCTTCTTTCTCTTGGTCCTCTTCCCCAGGAAACCTAAAGTCCCACTTCAGTCTCCCTACCAGCCATTGGCAACATGCAATTTATTTACTAATCAGAAACAACTCATGGCAGGGACCCTAAGAGTCTAACAATTGTAATTCTTCTCATGCACTTTTGAAACCCAGTTAACATAATACAAGTGTTAAACCAAATCCATAACATTTCCCCTTGTTCATTCATTGAAAAGGCCTTTTCTCTCAGACATACATTGAACATATTTATAATAGTTATATAAGCTTTAAGGTATGATACATATTAATAACATCCAGTCTATCAATTTTGTCAATTTAGGTGCATGACTCTAATATCTATCATAACTTAAAGTGTTTATAATTCTCTACTTGAATTATGTTTTTTTTCTTCATTTTAAAATTTGTTCTTTAAACTTTTTTTTTATAGTCCAGACTTTATCCCCCTTCAGGTCCACCTTTCCACTGTTCCAGATCCAACACCTCCTTCTACCCCCTGTCTCCAAGAGAATGCCCCCCGCCCCCACCCTACCAGACTCCCCCACTTCCTGGGGGCCCCAAGTCTCTTGAGGGTTACGAGCATCCTCTCTGATCTGGCAGTCCTCAGCTCTGTTTATGTTGGGGCCCTCATATCAGCTGATGTATGCTTCCTGGTTGGTGGTTCAGTATCTGAGAGATCCCAGAGGGCCAGGTTTGTTGAGGCTACTGGTTTTCCTATAGTGCCACCCTCCTCCTTAACTTCTTGTAGCTCTTCCCTATTTCAACCACAGGGGGCACCAGCTTCTGTGCACTGGTTGGGTGTAAGTATCTGCATCTGACTCTTTCAGCTGCTTGTTGGGGCTTTTGGAGGGCAGTCGTGATAGGCCCCTGTTTGTGAACATCAGTAATAATGTCAGGCCTTGGATCCTCCCCCTGAGCTGGATCCCAGCTTGGGCCTTTCATTGGACCTCCTTTCCCTCAGGCTCTTTTCCATTTTTGTTCCTGAAGTTCTTTCAGACAGGAAATATTCTTGGTTAGAGTTTTTGACTGCGGGATGGCAACCCCATCCCTCCACTTGATGCTCTGTCTTTCTACTGGAAGTGGACTCTATACGTTCTTTCTCCTCACTATAGGGCATTTCATCTAAGTTCCCTCCCTTTCAGTACTGAGAGTCTCTCTCACAGCCCTGTATTAACATCTGAAAAACATCCTTTCAAATGTACATCATCTTCCTCAGTGCTGAACAACCTAAGTTTGATTATTAGAGTATAGCCAGTCTTCAATCCCATCACAGAAATGAGAATGACATCTGACTACCTGGACAGTTACTCCGCAAGACATTGGAGCATCTGTTTTCAGATTCTTGCCCACTTCTATCTGAGAGACCTTAAGTGAAGAAATTATGATGGAGTAACTCTGTCTTGACAGAGCTAAGTTGTCAGCTATCAAACATCATGTGCCTTTTCCTGGAATTTTTTTTTTTTTTTTGTCTGTAGATGAATTAGGGAAATTCTTGTCCAGTGGCTACCTAGCGACAACTAGAGCAACTCTATATGGAGGTTATGATGCTCAATATACTCATTGGACCATGAAGGGAGTATTGTCAGGAGTAGCCATGTCTCATAGTCAAAAAAAATCTGATACTAATGAAATGATTTTAAATGTCATATTCTATGGATTTCTGATGTTTTTGAAGAATATCTGTCTTTGCAAAGTATATCTAAACTATTAACCTTGACTACTCTTAGTTATTTCTATTCAAATAATATTGTAAACACTTTATTATATTAAATTGGAATCTAGACATAACCATGAGTTTGCTCTCTGGCCTTTAAATTGCTTTACCTAATCATCCTAAACAGTTTGTAATAGTAACTATAGAAATACGGGGTCAAAACCTTCAATCTTAAATTAGTGGCATAGACACAATGCATATCTAATGGAAGCAATATTAATTTCAAATTTTGAATCAATATTCAAATATTTATACCAGTATAAACATTAAACCTGTATCAATATATAAATTCTCCACCACTGTAAGAAATTATAACTCGAATTTTACATCAATTATAAATATTTCTACTAATGTGAGATTATGGCTATACAATGCTTTATTTAAGAATAAATTAGTAGCACATCCCAATTATCTAATTATAATATCACTATATTCTCTTTTCCCCTTCAACCCTCTTCATTTTATCCAAGAAAGAAAGGACAGAGAAGAAGAAAGGAAAGACAGAATGTCTTAGAGGCTCTCCATTTAGTTTTCTCCCTGTTCAATATTATGACCATTTCTAACTTATCCCTTAGAATGACAGCCTGTCTATAACTTATATAATAACCATAACTAGACACTCAATGTCAAGTGATCAGGATGAAAGCTCTCCATAATTTCTTCCTGCTGAATTGGAATGATGATTTTTTTTTAAAGGGGTGAGGATGAGTTAGGAAAATTAGAAAAATTTTTTAGACTTAAGAAAGCTATCTTTAGCATCTCTTACCCAGTCTTTGTATACATAGAAGGTTTAGGGCTTGACTGAAGTTTTGACTGGATCCATCAGAGTGGCTGGAAGGACCGAGGTCTATCTAGAATCATTTGAAGCTCTTTTGGACACAAGTCTCTGGAAAGAGCACCAGGAAGCCGAGAGCTGTAACAAGTCATTTCAGATTCCCTGTGGGTCAATATTGTCTGATTTGCACCTTCTGCAATATATGAAACTTACAACCAGAATTTTAGTACAATTAAGATATTTGTATGGGTTGTGCAAACTGCATAGATCAGTTAAGGATGAATTTTGACTCTGTGTTTGAGCAGGTGAAAGACAACTGTCTATTTTTATGGGTTGATTTGATCAATAAACAATTGTAATAAATTTTCAGTCATGCCACATGAAGGGTGTCATAAATAATCTGTAGCATTCCACAAGCATCGCATAATTTTAGCTGAAGTTTTGGCTAGACAGATTTTTATGTCTAACTCAGTTGCAGCACTATTCCCATGTGGAAGAATCAGAAAACCATGTTACTCTGGAACAGGTTGGAAAACTTTTCTTCTTTCCTGTTATCACAAATAGAGAGCTTCTTTCTGCAAATAGCATGACTGTGGTCCACAGGCATTGATTTCTCTCCCAGAGATATTTAATATTATAACCACCAAACTTATAACCACTTGCATTTTGAAAATTAAAACAATTTGAATCAATTAAAGCAAGCTAAGCACTTACTATTCACTGAGATAGTCTTATTCTTACACAATTAATTTTAATAGTGAGTCAAAGGCCTAAATTTCTACTATCTGTCTGAGATAAGATTTTTCTCCCTTGCCCTATCCTGATATATATGGGATCAAAACGCCACAATATATTTATTCATCTAGACATAATATGTATGTGTGTGTGTATGTGTATCCCCTTTCTCTTCATATAACTTGAATTAACATCCTTTCCTATGTATTAAAGTTTAATTATATTCCATTCTTCCCTTCTATACTTATGTTTATGTCTATTCCCTGTCTACCATAATGACTCCTTTCTATTCTATGCGCTAATATCCAATGCATACAAAGAACTCAAGAAGTTAGACTCCAGAGAACTAAATAACCCTATTAAAAAATGGGGTACAGAGC
>NW_022196891.1:10480014-10480661 GCF_008632895.1 Mastomys coucha
ATCCTTAGTCATCAGGGAAATGCAAATCAAAACAACTCTGAGATTCTACCTCACACCAGTCAGATTGGACTAGAATAAAAGACTCAGGGGATAGCAGATGCTGGAGAGGTTGTGGAGAAAGAGGAACATTACTTCATTGCTGGTGGGATTGCAATCTGGTACAACCACTCTGGAAATCAGTTTGGTGGTTCCTCCGGAAATTGGACATAATTCTACTGGAGGACCCAGCTATACCAGTCCTGGGCATATACCCAAAAGATGCTCCAACATGTAATAAGGACACATGCTCCACCATGTTCATAGCAGCCTTATTTATAATAGCCAGAACCTGGAAACAACCCAGATGTCCTTCAACAGAGGAATGGATACAGAAATTGTGGTACATCTACACAATGGAGTACTACTCAGCTATAAAAAACAATGAATTTATGAAATTCTTAGGTAAATGGATGAATCTGGAGAATGTCATCCTGAGTGAGGTAACCCAATCACAAAAGAACACATATGGTATGCACTCTCTGATAAGTGGTTATTAGCCCAGAAGTTTGGAATACAGGAAGAACAACCCACAAACTAGAGGAAACTCAAGAAGAAGGAAAACCAAAAGGTGGACATTTCATTCCTTCTTAAAAGGGGGAACCAAATAC
>NW_022196891.1:10481069-10592744 GCF_008632895.1 Mastomys coucha
TTGTTTTTTGGAGGGGAAACTGGGAAAGGAGAAATTTACATGTAAATAAAGAAAATATCTTTTAAAAAGGAACAATTAAATCAATTTTCATTTATCTCTATCCTTTATATATTAGAGTGTAGGAGCAACGCAGCCTGTACCATCTGGCTCTCTCTGCCTTCTGGTCAGCTTGTCTCTTTGCACAGCACGCACTGCTGGCACCACCAAGCTCAAACTCTCCAAGGCAGCTTAGAAGCCTTTGAGAAGGGCTTGGGGTAATTCCCTCTCACCCAACTTTGTCTGGGTTGGCTTAGTCATAAAAATCAAAATTATTCATACCAATTTATTACATCTTTTGTCTTAATTCTGAACCTGCAAGGCTTGGAGAGGAACTATGTGGCTCAGCTCAGCTTTGCTGGGAAATGAATTCTTCCCACCTCCTAATCTCATGTCATGGCACATGTTTTCTATTTGAGACTCTCCAAAGAACTTTTAATAGTGAGTTTGAACCCTACTTTGGGTGACATCTGTTGCATTATGGGCTTAAACCCACTCTGTAATAAAAAATAGGAATAGTATTGAAACGAGGCTCAAGACAGAGACAGAAAGGAAGACATCTTGGCTCAATGACCTTCCTGCCTTCCTGAGCAGACTTGTCAAACCAGAACTTAATTGTAGCAGGATTTTCCCTGTCCAATTAATTTAATTATTAGTGCAACTAGAAGTCTGTGATTAGGGAGGGAAAAGGGAAGTGGAACAAAGAGTTGCAGAGAGGGAGATTAAGGGTAGAAGTAGAGGAAGGAGGAAAGATGGAACAAGAAGACGATGATCCAGAGTTCAGAGTTCACATGGCTTTAAATACACATATGTAGCTATGAATATCATAAAGGCTAGAATAACTGGGATATCTTGCCTATTCCAGGTGGGCAGCTTGTATCATTATCAGTTGGTTCTGAAATCATTGTGTGGGCATCTTGTGAATTGAGAATTTATTGATATATAGACCTGACTAGTAAATTATAAGCTTCTAGACTTTTGATTTTTGGGTTACTGGGAATTGTGACAGCTAACCATGAGGTTGGAGGTCATTGCATGGGGCTGGTGTGGCAATGACCTGCTAAGGGAACTGAGCTAGTTGGGTGGAGATATTATGGGAGCTCCAAGCCACAGAGTCTGCCAACCTGGTAACACACCACTCCGGCCATGTGGCATGTTGGTGTCTAGCATAGCACGGGAACTTGCAGATCTGTTCTTATTATTTCCTGCAACACTTAATTGATAGATCAATACTTTATTGATAGACTTAAGCAAAGAAAGTGAACAATATTTCAAGAATGAAAAAAATGAATAATGGTCTTATAACAAATAAAAAATAAACATAGAGAAAGAATTAAATGAGTCAAAGACTGAACTTTTGTAGAAGGTCACGTTTTAAATAATAGGTAGTAGGAAATAACTTTTGATCTAATAATCTTACGACAAACTGAAATAAAATCAAATTCAAAAAGGGTCATCCTATCTAGCATTTCTGTAACCACAGGGCTTCATGACATTAATCTTAAGGAAGAAGATATTGATTTTAAAGAAAATTGATTTTATTATAATGTTGTTATAGTATTGCAGTTTCCTTGCTTTGTTACTCTTTCAATATTCTTAAGTAATTAAGGAAGACTTCTGAAGAAAATGTGTTTTGAAAAGCTATGAAATCAATGAACAAAATTTCTGAGGCAATGATTTTAGGTATAAATAAAGCCTGAAAAAAGACAAACGTTGTCAGAGTTGTGCTTCTTCTCTGACAAGACAGAGGTGAATTTAATGACATCGCAGTGTCTGATTCTTCCCTCCCTTTGCTGCTCTTGCATCTAACCTTCTCCAGACTGCCCTCCGCCATTGCTGGTGCTTAGCACCAAAGGAGGTGGCTCAGTGGCTAAGGCTGCTTGCTGCATCAGCCCGAGATCCTCTGTTTGGGGTCCCTGCACTCATAAAACAAGTTAGCTGTGGTTCTATACATACCTGTAGCCTTGGGTTTTGAAAAGCTGAGACAGGAATATGGCTGAGTTACGCTGCCTATCAGCCTAGGTCCAGGTTCTTGGATAGTTTCCCTCTTAAGAGAATAAGATAGAGAGTAATGGAAGAGGACAATTGATATAACCATACCGTCTCTGTTTGGAGAGGTGTACCTTCAGAAACATACACATATGTCCCTTCTCAATACATATACTAGCTCCATGTTTTTCAAGATAAACTGATTGTTTTAAACTTAACTTTATTTGTAATCTACTGTTTATTGTAGCCAATAAACTACAATGCTCAAGAATTTGGAAGCTACAATAGATCCCTTTTCAATTCCATTAGTTTGTATTACTTCATTTATGATTAGAATATTGATTTCATAAATATTTTCTTTTCTCTTTAATGAGATAAATTTATAGAACAAAATTTCCTGTTATATTGTGATTTTCCTTTAATGGAGCTCAAATTCAGATACCGATTTATAGCTTGGACCAAAACAAGATTCGTTTCTGAACCCTGTTGTGCTAGCTTGAGGTTTTCAGAATCCTAAATGAGCTCTAAATGAACATTTGGACTATCTTTCCTGTTTGTGACTGGTCCTGAACATCCTCTTCACAGACCCAACCTTCATGCCTTGCCACTGAGCTTCCTTCTTTTGAAGCTTCTTTTATATGGAGTTGATGACACCCTTTATGTAAATATGTGATTCTCAATTTAGTAGGTCCAAATTCCTAAAAATAACTTCTGAAAAGGTTTACAGATTAATTTTGGCATGAATGTATTTATATGTTTATTCATGTACAGTGATTGTATTTATGTGTCTGTGTATGTGAATGTGGAGAACTTTGCATATTCATCTCCAGGCAGTGGCCTCTTAATTCTAAGACATATTCTTTCTCTAGCCTATAACTCAATAGGTAAGCTAGGATGGTTGGACATCAAACCTCAAGAATTTCTCTGTCTCAGCATCCCCAGGATTCAGACTACAAGTATGCATCACCATTCCTAGATATATTTTTTAAACATGGGTTCTGGGGAATCAAACACAGATTCATATGCTTGAAAGACACACATTTTATTGACTGACCTGTCATCTTATTCCTGAAAACAACTTTCAAGGTGACTTTCCCATTTTTCAAAAATGTTATTCCTATTGAATCTTTAATATATAAAGCTTCAGGCAGAATGAGTGAATATTCTGTACTCTCAGAACTGAAAGAATGAATTGTCCATAGTCTCAGCTCTGGGGAGATGGTGGTTCTATCTGGGAGAAAGATTGCACTTATTCTGTTACCCTCTGTCTTCCACTTTTACTCTGCCTTCTTTTCTTTTCACTTTCACTCTCTCTCCTCAGTCTCTCCTACCCTATCTCTTTTCTTGACTCACATCAGACTTGATCTGAGCTTCCGGGAAGACCAACACTTGAGTTTTTCCATTGTATATTGGTCTATTATTTATGTTAATTTCTTTCAACTGTCTCTTTTCACCAACAGACCTTTTAAAATAATTCCTGCTTCTGAAAGTCTGTAGTCTATGTATTTTCTGAAACCTGTGTATAGGCCAGGCTGCCCACGGGCTATATGATTGTTAAACCCTATTCATGCTCTCAATCATTAGCAGACTACCGACAAACCCTCTCAGTATCTTCACTGTGCAAGTGTCCTGTGTTGTCTACAATGAGACAGACATAAAGGGAACAGAATATCAAAGACTTCTGTGAAGAAATGACATATTCAAGTGACTGGAAGTATTGATTCATGTATAAAACATTTGTTCTGCAAGTATGAGGATCCCAATTCAGATCCCCATGAACTAATATCACCTAGTTCCAATGGATTTATAGTCCTAGCATCCCTATAGCAAGCTGGAAGGTAAAGAGAGGGAATGGCTGGAAGCTTGTGGACCAGCCATTGGTCGGCCAGAAACAGCAGCAGACAAAAGATCTTGACTTAAACAAGATAAAAGGCAAGGGCTGCTACCCAATATGGTTCTCTGTCCTCCAAACATGTGCTACAGCACACATGTACTGCCCACACCAGACCTTTAAATCTAGGTGTAAAGGGTGCACTGCCTGGATCTGTGGAGATGGAAATTATTCCCTGAAAAGAATTACAAATCCACATGATACCTACAAGGGGATTTTGCATTACTAAGTACTTATTAGAAAACTGCTGTCACATAGAATATCAGGTCTGATGTTCTCATTATTCTCCCAAGAAATCATGAGATTTGAAAACATTTTTATCACTATTTTATAGATAGGATAAAAATAGAACTTCAAAAAATTTTGAACTTGTTTAATAACACACAGTCAATAATTAAGCTACAAGTTTGTATTTTTCACTTTCGTTACAAACAATTTTAAACAGAAATTTATCACCTCTCACTCATGTACAATAATTATCAATACCATGCATTCTTCTTTTATTCTCCACAATCTATAATCCTTTTAAAAGCCAGGGAGTATTTTAAGTTAATCTATAATGCCATGTACATTCACCTGATTCTTCACAGTATGTGACTTCTACCCCTATGAGCTCAAGGCAAGCATAATCTGGATGACCTTATTCCTATCAAGCTTATCATCCTTCTGAGCCAGGGTCTCAGGCTTTAAATCAAGTAGTTTTACCCAATAGGCTAGCTCCCCAGCACTTAGAAAAATAGTAGGAGTGAAGGGGTGTCCAATGAAACAAGTCGATGGATAAGAGTACTTTCTGTTCTTGCAGTGCTGGTGAACAGGTTCAATTCCCACCACTTACAAAGCAAGCTTTTTTTTACAGCTTTTAGTTTCAGTCCCAGGTGATTTGGGAACTTCTGGCTTCCACAGTCACCAGGCATGTACATTCACACACTCACACACACACACACACACACACACACACACACGTAATAAAAATATTTTTTTTCAAAAAGAGCATTGTAAAGAAGTATATATATATGTATGTACATATATACATATATATGTGTATATATATATGTATATATATGTGTATATATATATATATACATATGCTGTGTGTACAGGTTAGTAATTGTGTTTGAAGACAGAAAACAACAATGGGGATAATTTCTTAGATTGTTGCTTTTCTGATATTATAGGGACAAGTATCTCTCTCTGAATATGGGGTCCAGAATTTGAATAGGTGGAGGCTGTCCAGTGAGTCTCAAATGTCTGCCTACTTTTTCCTCCCAAACACTGTGCAACTATACTCAGAATTTTATGTGAGTTCTGGGGATCTATTTCTCATGCTTGTGTGGGAACCACTTTAACAACTGAGTCTTTGATAATATTTTTCTTTATAGTTGTTGTTCTGCTACTGGTGTCAGATATTGATGATCTGAAACACTCACAAAGTCTGTAAGCATTTGTTGACATTTCTAAGGCAATGATATCCACTATCTAGTCCATGATTACATAATTTGTCCAACTGCCTATTTCTATATTTCCATCATTTCTGGTATAGTCACTATGGTATTACCATCTATTCTCTGAGTTTATGTTTCAAGACCATCAGACACTACTGAATCTTGTATAATCAAACAAAACTGAGCTGGTTACCAAGTAACTAAATGCATAATGCCACTGGACTACACATAATTTTATCATGTTACTCTTAACATGATTATTTAAAATTTCCGAATTACTTATTTCTGGAACTTCAAATTAATGTATAGTGTGTTTGATTACAGATTACTCATTCTGAAAAAAATTGCTATGAAGGGACTATCATAGTTACTATTCTTCAATGATAAGTAAGCTTCTTTCATCAGCTATTTGGTACTCTGGAATTTTTCAAGAGTCAGAGTCACCAATTCTGAATTTTTACATATTGAATTTTATGATCATGGACTCGTGCATTATTTAAAGAATCCAGGGTTACCTTCACCCTTAGGTTCTCTAGGCTTCAGGTGGCTGCATCCGGGAAAAGGTAATTATAAATATGGCCTGGCACAAAATTGTAAACTTACTTCCAACGCTGTTAGAATTTCTTTGTATTTTTATTTTGTAACTTGATTTTGGAGTTATTGTATGTGAACATTTCAGAGGACAACATGGTGTTGTAGTGCAAAAAGTTTGAGCACACTTGAATCTAAATGCCTATGTATGTCTTTGTGTGTATATTATGTATGTGTATTTGAATATATGTAATAGTGGTATACATATAGTCACTTATATGAGTGTATGTGTTTGCACATGTGTACACATGAATAAGAAGTCAGAGGTTGAAGTCTGGGAATTTCCATCACTGTTCTCCACTTTATTTCACTGTCAAGTTGCCTCAGTTGAATGCTGAGGTCACTACTTCAGCCAGACTAGTTACCCAAGATGCTCTGGAGAATTCCTGGTTCTTGCAGATTCTCAAATTGTATTTCACCATCATTTCCACCTGCCATTGCATAGGTGTTGGAAGGATCTTTATATCTTGAGCCCTCTGTATAATTCAAGTCTACACATTTAAATTTGCATGTTGTTTGAGAGTACAAATGCTACAATAAAATGAAAGGAAGGCCTAGAAATCAAAGCTCTTTTTGATTGCTATATCGTTAAGAACACAAACTTCTTAATCTCCTTCCTTCTACTGTTGAAAGAGAAAACTCAAAGACCACTGGGGGTCACCTACTTCCACTTCACAGTGATTTCCTTTTAATGTCTCATTAACCACAGTAGTCATTACAGATTCTCAACACTCAGGCAGTTATTATTTGGGCATAATGAATAGTCCATTGTTTAAGTTCTTGTTACTGTGCTATTGCTGAAAAGATACTATTTTTCAAGGTCACCTATAGAAGGAAACATTTAATAGAAGACTAGTTTATAGTTGCTAAGGGACTGTTCATTCTCATTGTGATTGGAACCATGACAGCAGGAAAGCAGATATGCCACTCAGCAAATAGCTGAGAGCTTCTATCTTATCCAAAAGATGGAGGCAGAAAGATAATGAGACTAGACCTAGCATTGGATTTGGGAATCTTAAAACCCACCCTCAGTGGTATACTTATCCTAACAAGGCTGCACACATTCCAATGAAATCCCACATTCTTCTAATACTTTCTAAATAAGTCCACTTATTTGAGACCAAACATCCAAAGGGGCATTAAAACCACAAGTACTATCATTCATTCCTTCATTACTGTCCTGTAATAAAGTTCAAGGATTGGAGAAATCTGAGCCTGCTTGCCATCGCATCCCCTTCCAACCTACTTTCTAGAGCAAGCAATCAGCATCTTGGACAAACACCTTGAATTAGATGAGTAAGTACTGTATTTATTTTCTCCATCTCCAAGAAAATTGTTGTTGTCCTAAGCAAGAAATTGTACATTGGAATTGACTCGATGGTTCTAAGGAGGTTTGCCAGGCACTGCATCTGGAACCAGACATGTTTTTGTGTGTTCATGTGGATAACTGAAAAATAATTTGTTTTTCCCTGGGATTTAGAATTAAAAAAAAAAAGCAATTAAAATTTAAAAATCTGCAGGATACACTGATGCAATTGTAGGAAGCTTCCTGACCTTGTTTTGCCATACTATCTGATCCTGGGGACTTTGTGCGAGATTTCCCTGACTTTTGGAAGGGTAGAGATCCATCTGAAAACCTTAGTTCCTCTATGATTAGGATGTTTTCACTAAGCCTAGGTAAGAAGGTCGAGATTGACAGTTTTCCCAAAGGGAGACATTAACTATTTCTAATTGTAGTGTGTCAACCCCTTTTCCCAGCTTTAGCAGGAAATGTGAAGTGAAGGAATTATTTCTACACATAGGTACTTGGGAGAGGAAAAAGGGGTGTCTCTATGGCAACCAACATGCAGAGAGAAGGGGAGAAGGCCAGGCATGTTCAAGAACAGGGACTTCATAGAGAATGAGGAAGTATAGCCCTTTTGACAAGTGCACATCAACTGAATAGCCAAAACTTCTCTTTGTAAGCATAATTGCCCCATCAGTGGAGCTGTTTGAAGATGGTACAATATAAATGTTTGGGAAAGCTACCATCTGTAAAATGGTTGTAGTGTGAATGAACACATGACACACTTTCCTATGCTTTTATCTACATCCACTTGTGGCAGACATGATAGAAAATGGCTGCCAAACTGTAAACCTCAATTAATTTCCCCATTCCCCACAAATTTTTCAGGTTATAGTTGTATATGTTGTCATTCCAGTATTTACTTATAGGGAAACTAAGGATTATAACTTCTCTACTCAAGCTTTGCAACAAGTATTCTTACCCATTATACTATCACTCTAGCCCTCGAACTGCTTTTCAGTGAAGGGTCATTAATGGAATACCTTGACTGAATGGAAAGTGAGCAATAATGCTCTCTAGAGAAACAAGGAGTACAGTCTAAGGGTGGGGGATGCTTGAAGGCAGTATTAGATAAAAATTAGCAGTAGATTTGGAGTTTTACAATAGAAAATGAGAAGGCAGGGTACAATTCAACATGTCATTCTGTGGTTGGTGGAGCAAAGAGGTCAGGATCTGAGTGTCTTCCATATGTAGCAGTCATATACTGCCACTGTAGCCTGTCTTGACATTACATGTGGAGTAAGAACAAATGAGGAGAGGAGGGGGAACTAAGTTCTGTTATTCCAGAGTATATAGGTAAATATGAAGATTAGTCTGGAAACAGGAATGAGAAGACATAGGCAGTGAGACAGAGGAATGCCAAGAAAAAACAGGCTGAGGACACAACTGAAGAGAGGATTTCAAGGAGTCAATATTCAACTTCCACACACTGGAGAGGAGTGGACTTCAGAGAAAATGCCACATTTTGTTTCCACTTTTACAACCTCCAATGTAAGTTTCCTTACTTCTCTGTGGGAGTTTCTTCCATTCCATTTTCTTCAATTTTTGAAGAATCAGTATTTTCAGATTTTCATGAATATAGCAGATGTTGTCTTAGTCAATTCTATAATAAAATACCTAAGGGATCATTTAAAAATAATAGAAGTTTCATGTTTACAGTTTGTATTTAGAGTGATCCAAAATCAAGGTATCCACAGAATTAGTGTCTGGCAAGGGCTTCACTTTACTCCATGGATGGTGTCTCTGGTTAGTTTTTCAGTTGGTGGAAAGGGTAGATACATCTGTTTTACTTCTTGAGTATGCAACTGTGATTTAAGAAAGCCTCATATTCCAAGCTTCATAATCTTCCAGAGCCCTTCTTTTAATTCCTCTATTTGTGACTAAACTTTAACACAAGAATTTTGATAAATATAAATATTCAATCCATGTTTCATATATAACTGATAGAGTATTAAAAAAGATAATTTTGCCTTGAGATGTGTGCTGTGCCATCTCAATCATTGTTAGTCACACATTCGTAATTTTTTTTCTTTCTCTTTTAGTGGATATTTTCTTTATTTACATTTCAAATGTTATTCCCTTTCAGGTTTCCCCTCTGGAAACCACCTATCCCAACCACTCCTCTTGCGTCTATAAGGGTGCTTACCCACCCACCACACACTCCTGCTTCCCTGCCCTGGCACTCCCCTATATCGGGGCACTAAACACCAACAGCACAGAAGGATCTTCCTCACATTTATGTCCAACAAGGCCATCCTCGGACATATAGGCAGCCTGAGCCATGGGTCCCTCTACGTTTATTCTTAAATGGATCGTCCAGTCCCCAGGAGCTCGGGGTGGGGGAATTCTGGCCAGTTGACACTGTTGCTCTCCCAGCAACCACATTGCTGCAATCCCCCTCACCTACTCACTCCTTTCTCCAACTCCTCCATCTGGGACCCCCACACTCAGTTCAATAGTTGGCTGTGAACATCTTCCTCTGTATTTGTCAGGCTCTGGCAAAGCCTCTCAGGAGACAGCCATATTAGGCTCCTGTCAGCGATCACTTCCCAGCATCCACAATAGCATCCAGGCTTGGCAACTTTATATGGGATGGATCCCCAGGTGAGGCAGTTTCTGGATGGCCTTTCCTTCAGTTTCTGCTCCACACTTTGTCTCCATATTTCCTCCTGTGAATATTTTGTTCCCCCTTCTAAGAAGCACTGAAACATCCACACTTTGTTCTTTCTTCTTCTTGAGCTTCATGTGGTCTGTAAATACCTTGAGTATTCCAAGCTTTTGGGCTGATATCAACTTATTAGTGAGTGCATACCATGTGTATTTGTTTGTGACTGGGTTACCTCACTCAGGATGATATTTTCAACTTCCATCCATTTTCCTGTGAATTTCATGAAATCATTGTTTTTAATAGCTGAGAGTATTCCATTGTGTAAATGTACCACATTTTCTGTATTCATCCCTCTGTTGAGGAACATCTGGGTTCTTTCCAGCTTCTGGTTATAAATATGGCTGCTATGAAGATAGTGGAGCACGTGTCCTTATTACATGTTGGAGCAACTTCTGGGTATATACTCAGGAGTGATATGGCTGGGTCCTCGGTTAATACTGTGTCCAATTTTCTGAGAAGCCACCAGACTAATTTGCAGAGTGGTTGTACCAGCTTGCAGTCAAATAAGCAAAGACGGAGTGTTGCTCTTACTCCACATCCTCATTAGCATCTAGTGTCAGGAGTTTTGTTTTTTGGTTTTTTTTACAATTAATTTTTATTGGATATTTTCTTTTATTATATTTTACAATGTTATCCCATTTCCTGGTTTCCCTCCCTTCCTGAAACACACTATCACATTCTCCCTCTCCGTGCTTCTATGAAGGTGTTCTGTGGGGAGCCGCAGCTGCCACCCTATATACATATATATTGAACACCTGGTCTCCGGCCAAAGCAGAGAGCATTGATAATCAAGCCCTTAGTTGGAGAAGCTGAGTGCCTCCAGTTTGTGACGAAAGCTGGTACGAATTTCCCGCAGCCGATTATGTTTTGCCACATAGCTGATGCTGATTGGGACCAGGAAAAGTATTTAACCTGCGAAGGCTGTGGGTTAGAGAGAGGATTATTATGAGCCGGGCGGTGGTGGCGCACGCCTATAGTCCCAGCTACTCGGGAGGCTGTGTGGTCGACTACTGAGGAGATTAGAGAGACTACTAGAGATACTAGATGAGATTAGAGAGATTATTATGATTATTGAGATTATAAAGAAGAAGTAAAAATAAAGGTTCCTGGATAAAACCTGCTTGGAGAAGGGCTCTTGTTTGCCTCCTTATTTCCGCTGGATGGAAAGGCGGCCGACAGTGTTCCTCCACCCACTCAACCACTCCCACCTCCTCGCCCTCGATTCAACTACACTGTGGCATCTGTCAAGCCTTCAAAGGACCAAGGACCTCTCCTTCCATTGGTGCATGACAAGGCCATTCTCTGCTACGTATGCAGCTGGAGCCATGTGTACTCCTTTGTTGATGGCTTAGTCCCTGGGAGTTCTCAGGGGCTGGTTGGTTCATATTGTTGTTCTTCCCATGGGGTTGTAAACCTCTTCAATTCCCTCAATCCCTTCTCTAAGTCTTCTATTAGTGACCTCATCTTAGCTCGCTTCTATACCTATTTTTTTCTTTGAGTTTGTTTATGTAATGGATTGCATTGATGGATTTCCATGTATTGAACCATCCCTGTATTCCTAGGATGAAGCCTACTTGATCATAGTGAATGATTGCTTTGATGTGTTCCTGGATTCACTTGGCAAGAATTTTATTGAGTATTTTTGCATGAATCTTCATAAGGGATATTGGTCTAAAGTTCTCTTTCTTTGTTTGGTCCTTGTATGGTTTAGGTATAAACATAATTAAGACTTCATAGAATGAATTGGGTAGTGTAGCTTCAGTTTCTGTTCTGTGGAATAGTTTGAAGAGTATTGGTATTAGGTCTTCTTTAAAGGTCTGACAGAATTCTCCACTGAACCCATCTGGTTCTGGGCTTTATTTTTGGTTAGAAGACTATTAATGACTATTTCTATTTTTGGGGGGGCTATGAGAGTGTTTAGATTGTTTATCTGATCCTGATTAACTTTAGGACCTTGTATGTGTCTAGAAAATTTTCCATTTCATCCAGATTTTCCAGTTTAGGTGAGTATAAACATTTATATTAGGATATAATGATTTTTTTTTAATTTCCATAGTTTCTATTGTTATGTCTCTGTTTTCATTTCTTCTTCTTTTTAATTTGGATACTGTCTCTGAGCCCCCTGGTTATTCTGGCTAAGGGTTTATCTATCTTGTTGATTTTCTCAAAGAATCAGCTCCTAGATTTGTTGATTTTTTTGTATAGTTCTTTTTGTTTCTGTTTGGTTGATTTCAGCCCCGAGTTTGATTATTTCCTGCCTTCTATTCCTCTTGGGTGAATTTGCTTCTTTTTGTTATAGAGCTTTCAGGTGTGCTATCAAGATGCTGGTGTAAGCTCTTTCCAGTTTCTTTTTGGAGGCACTTAGAGCTTTTTAGCACTCATTTCTTTGTGTCCCATAAGTTTTGGTATATGTGGCTTTATTTTCATTAAATTCTAAAAAGTCTTTAATTTCTTTCTTTATTTCTTCCTTGACCAAGATATCATTAAGTAGAATGTTGTTCAATTTCCATGTGTATGTGTGTTTTCTGTTATTTTTGTTGGAATTTAAGGACAGCCTTAGTTCATTGTGATCAGATAGGGTACATGTGATTATTTCAGTCTTCTTATATCTGTTGAGAATTGCTTTGTGGCCAATTATATGGTCAATTTTGGAGAAAGTACCATGAGGTACTGAGAAGAAATTATATTCTTTTGCATTAGGATAAAATGTTCTATAAATATCTGTTAGATCCATTTGCTTCATAATTTCTGTTAGTTTCACTGTGTCTATGTTTAGTTTCTGTTTCCATGTTCTGTCCATTGCTGAGAGTGGGGTCTTAAAGTCTCCCACTATTATTGTGTGAGGTGCAATGTGTGCTTTGAGCTTTATAGTAAACCTACTTTTATGAATATGGGTACCCTTGCTTTAGAAGCATAGATGTTCAGAATTGAGAGTTCATGTTGGTAGATTTTTCCTTTAACCAGTATGAAGTGTCCTTTCTTATCCTTTTTGTTTGTTTGTTTTTGTTTTTGTTTTGTTTGTTTGTTTGTTTTTCCAGACAGGGTTTCTCTGTGTAGCCCTGGCTGTCCTGGTACTCACTCTGTAGACCAAAATGGCCTTGAACTCAGAAATCCACCAGCCTCTGCCTCCCAAGTGCTGGGATTAAAGGTGTGAGCCACCACTGCCCGGTCTTCCTTATCCTATTGTTAACTTTTGGTTGAAAGTCAATTTTATTTGACATTGGAATGGCTACTCCAACTTGTTTCTTGAGACCATATGTTTGGAAAATTGTATTCCAACCTTTTACTCTGAGATTTTTCTGTCTTTGCCAATGAGGTGGGTTTCCTGTATGCAGCAAAATGCTGTTTACGTATCCAGTCTACTAGTCTATGTCTTTTTGTCTGGGAATTGAGTCCATTGATGTTAAGAGATATTGAAAAAAAGTGATTGTTATGCCCTGTTATCTTTGTTATTAGAGGTGGAGTTATGTTTGTGTGCCTATCTTCTTTTAGAATTGCTGAAGAATTCTTTTCTTGTTTTTTCTAGGGTGTAGTTTCCCTCCTTAAGTTGGGGTTTTTCATCTATTATACTTTGTAGGGCTGGAAAGACACCTTTTTTGTGGAAAGATATTGTATACATTTTGTTTTGTTGTGGAATATCTTGGTTTCTTCATCTATGGTATTTGAGAGTTTTGCTGGATGTACTAGCCTGGGCTGGCATTTATTATGTTCTCTTAGTGTCTGTATGACATCTGCTCTGGATGTTCTGTCTTTCATAGTCTCTGGTGAGAAGTCGGGTGTAATTCTGATAGGCCTGCCTTTATATGTTACTTGACCTGTTTCCTTTACTACTTTTAATATTTTTCTTTATTTGATGTATTTGGTGTCTTGATTATTGTTTGGTAGGAGGAATTTATTTTCTGGTCCAGTCTATTTGGAGTTCTTTAGCCTTCTTTTATCTACATGGGCATCTCATTCTTTAGGTTAGGGAAGTTTTCTTCTAAAATTTTGTTGAAGACATTTACTGGCCTTTTAAGTTGGGAATCTTAGCTCTCTTCTATACCTAGTATACTTCCTTAGGTTTATTCTCCTCATTGTGTCCTGGATTTCCTGGATGTTTTGCATTGGGGCTTTTTTCAGATTGCATATTCCTTGACTGTTGTGTCAGTGTTTTCTATGTTATCATTTGCACCTGAGATTCTCTCTTCTATCTCTTGTATTCTGTTGGTGATGCTTGCATCTATGACTCCTGACTTGTTTCCTAGGTTTTCAAACTCCAAGGTTTTCTCCTTTTGTGATTTCTTTATTTTTTTTCTATTTCCATTTTTTAGACCTTGGATGGTTTTGTTCATTTTCTTTGCCTGTTTATTGTTTTCCCTGTAATTCTTTAAGGGATGTTTGTGTTTCCTCTATAAGGGCTTATACCCATGTTCTCCTTCATTTCTTTAAGGAGTTATTTATGTCCTTCTTAATTTCTTCCATCATTGTCATGAGAAGTGACTATAGATTAGAATGTTGCTTTTCCAGTATGATGGTGTATCCAGGACTTCCCATGGTGGGGGAAGTGGGTTCTGATTATATAACCTTGATTTCTGTTCCTTCTGTTCTTATACTTGCCTCTAGCTTCACAGTTGTTCACACTTTGTGATTTCTTAACTGTTTCTACTTCTATTTTTAGGTCCTGGATGGTTTTGTAAAATTCTTTCGCCTGTTTAATTGTGCTTTCCTGTAATTCTTCAGGGGATTTTTTTGTTTTCTCTTTAACGGCTTCTACTTGTTTACTCGTGTTCTCCTGTAATTCTTTAAGGAATTTTTGTGTTTTCTCTTTAAGGGTTTGAACCTGTTTACCTGTGTTCTTCTGCATTTCTTTAAGGGAGTTCTTCATGTCCTTCTTAAATTCCTCTAGCACCATAGTGAGATATGATTTTAGATCCAAATCTTGCTTTTCTGGTGTTTTGGGATATCCAGGACTTGCTATGTTGGGAGTACTAGGTTCTGATGGAGCCAACTAGTCTTGGTTTCTGTTGGTAAGATTCTTGCATTTGCCTTGTGCCATCTGTTGATCTCTGGTGTTAGATGTTCTTGCTGTCTCTGGCTGGAGCTTGCTCCTCCTGTGGGTCTGTAAGCCTTTGTCAGCACTTCTGGGAGATAAGCTCTCCTCTGGTAAAACCCAAGTGGAGAGGGCTGTGAATCAATCATCCTTCCTGAGTCTAGGTACAGAGCACACCCTGGAGACAGGCTCTCCACTTGCAGGGAAAGGTGCAGAGAAGGCTGTTGATGTGCTGTCCCTCCTAGGTGTACACTGAGGTAGAAAGGATCCTGTCCCAGTTGCCCTGCCACTTCTGAGGCTTGTCCCTCCTGGATGGTCCTGCCTTAAAAAGTCACAGGAGAGAAAATGGTGATCTCACTTGAGTCCCTGGGTTGGAACACTCCCTGGAGGAAAGCTCTCTGCTTGTGGGGAAGGGGCAGAGAGGGCTGTGGATCTGCCTTCCCTCCTAGGTGTAGATGGAGGTAGAAAGAGTTCTGTTCTGGCTGCCCTGCTACTTGTGAGACCTGTGCCTCCCAACTGGTCCTGCCTTAGAAAGTCACTGGAGTGAAAATTGACAATTGTGTTTTTAATTAACTGATTCACAAGCTTTATTTATTTTATAAGCATCTCAGCTTGAATCTTGTTTTAAATGGTAGATTGTCCTGAATTCTAAATGAAAATAATCATCAACACAGTTTATTTTTATATGTGAACAAAACATACTTGTAACTCAAATACTTAATGAATGCATGTTGTATTTTTCAACTCAAAACATTGTAAAGAATCAATAAATTGGCTCAATATCAATGAGAATATACCTCAAGGGATGAACCAACCTTCAAAAATCTACCAGGCTTCACTCTCAGAAGTTGGCTTGAGTTGTTCCAGAATTGGACCTGTTCATATCTTGTCAATTTGAATATTTTGTGCTAAAACCAGTTAAGTAAAAGCATATACTGAAAAAGTTCTTTGGTTAGCCACTTACCTAAACTCTAAGCATAAATGATTTGCACAAAGATTTCTCCCCTACTAGTAATAACTAGAAGATGAGAATGAACCTTCTATACAGGAAGAGATGGCACTAAGATAAATAACATGAATAAATTTGAATAGATAAATGTTATCTACATTAACTTTTTATGCATAATCATTCCTAGTGGCTTTAACTGCTACCTGAAGAGAGCCTAGAGTCACTGAGAGAGGAGTCTCAATTTAGGAATTGCTCATATCACAATGGCCCATGGGTATGTCTGTGGAAATTTGTGATCTGCCACACCACCTCCAGTAGGATCTGCGTGAAAAGTTTCACAGACTTAGACAATTGACCAAAAATGGGGGTGGCCTCCTGGAACTGTTTGTGGAACTCTTCACCAGAGAAAAATTATTGAGCTGTAGTTCTCATGGCAATCTGTTTTGTTTTCTCTTATACCTTTTCTTATATACATGTTCCTGGTAGCCTAGGCCAAGGTCTTAAGCAAGAATAATGGGTAAGAAACTATCCTTTGAGATGGGGTCACTAACATGAGCTTATCCCTGGGGAAACCAATACTATGCTTTTAAAATCATTTACAAAATTATTATAATAGATAAAAAATTCCCCAACAATAAAATGTGTCATTGGAGGTGGGTTTTGGTATATGGTAAAGAAAGCCTTAGAAAGAATTAAAGTAGTTTAAATTTATGCATTGAAAATTCATAAAAAAATCAGGCATTAGATATTAAATAATAATTGACCATATGGGGCTGGAGAGTTAGCTCAGTGGTTAAGAACATTGACCATAAAGATTAGTTACCCTGATCTTGGAAATATATCACTAGCCTTGGGCAACTGCCCCCACTGAATAAATCCTTTTAGAATTGCTATATTTTGATTTATATTAATAATGATGTTACCTGTTCTGTTTGTGATTTTTTCCACTGGATACACTTTCTAAGAGATATTTTTGTGCTTTACTGTGCCAAATGATTTTTGTTGGTATTTGTGATTATTTCACTGGATACAGTTTCTAAGAGATGCAATGTTTGTGTTTTAATGTATAAAATCCCTTGCTTGAGAGCTGCAAAATACACTCAGATTCAAACTGCCTCTGTGTTTGTTTCTGCTTGTCACCACTGAATCCTTACCCACCTAGCCTTGAGAACCCACATCCCAGGGACCCCCATACCCAACTGGGGTGGTTCATGGCAGTGATCCTTACTAGTTGGTGTAGGATGCTTCACCCCACTATGATCAGTACCATCCTTAGGCAAGTGTTCTTGAACTACACAGGTAGCCACATTATTTAGCTGAGTTTAGCCTGCTCTCTAAGCATGAGCAAAGTAAGTCAGCATGTGACATTTCTTCATGGTTTCAATTGAACTTCTTTGGCTGTAGGTTGTTCATGCTTGAGTTCCTGCCATACCTTTCCACAGTGTTAAAATGTGACCTGTAAGTAGAAATAAACCCTTTGCCCCATAAGTAGCTTTTGGTCATGGTGTTTGTCCCAAAAACAGAAAGGAAGCTAGAACAGATATGTTCACACAATTTTCCACTCACTGAAGCCACATAGTCACTCTAATTTGATAGTCTATTGTCTAGATTTTTTTCCTATAATCTATCATTTTTATCAGTGTAATATATTTTTCTGAGAATCCCTCTAAACTTGTAAGAGACTGACATTTTGCCCGAGCTCACAATCAAATTAATGATATACCTTGTGATGATTTAAGGCAATTATTCAGTCTGCTGTGCAATTGTGATCTGCCTATTTATGTTCAACCTGCCTTTGAGAGAATAATTTAACCAATCTTACAATACCTGGGATGTCTCATGCAATCAGCTTTTACAATCTGTAATATCTATAATATTAAATTATATCCTTTTGTGTCCCCAACCTAAATTAATGTCTGTGTGCATGCGTGGATTGTGCTAATTATTGATGAAAACAGACAGCAGAATAAAAGAAACTCTAAACAACAAATACTCCACAAACATTGGAAACAACATTTGGGTATAGGTTGATGATAACTGGGTGAGGCTTTGAGTGGTATTCTGGGTGAATAGAGTAATTTTTTTTTCCTTTTGAAACTTTGTTAAAGACTTTTGTAGACATACACCTCTCATTGCTTTCCCATGCTATGTTTCCTGTGTTGTTCAGTAAATAGATAGCAAAGCCCCTTTAGGGGCAGACAGCGCAGAGTCTTAAGGGACAGATCAAACACATATAACAGATATAGGTCCAGCAGCCAATAATGACAAACTACAGATAGAAAGGAGACACAAGGAGAAATGAAGAATTCAAATCTGGGCTCGATCTTTAATCTAAACTGTTTCGAGAGTGTGTTGGCAAGTATTATATCTACTTTATACAAGATAAAATTATTTTTGAAGAAGGAATCATACTTAAAATATATGCCCACCAGATTGGCCTGTGAGTTAGCCTGTGGTATAATTTCTTGATTGATAGTTTATCTCGGAAGGCCCAGGTCATTGAGGGAAGTAGTGCTGGGAGGCCCACTCCAGCAGGGTCTTTCTCATTCTCAGTTTTCCTTGAGGCAGTGGAGGGGAAGGAAAGTCAGTGGACTGGAAAACTTTTTCTTAAGAATTATTTAGGGTTGTTGTATAATAATGATAACTTTGCTTTTATCTGTGTCTAGGTTACTTTGTTACTAGAATTAACATGTATTCTGTATTTGTTTCTGAAGCCAGAAGCTGTAGTCTCTGGCATATAGCACCTTACCCTAAAACAGCAGGAGAGTAAGTAATGTAGCCTTTGCTCTATCTCCACAGAAATTGTGTGGCTCTAACTTTCAGTCTGTTATTTGAAGTCACAGGAAGAAAAAGGGACACTTTGAATAGCAATTTTAGCATTTATTTTTGAGTTGTATATGTTACCTATGAAAGCTCTTTAAAAAGAAGAAGAAAAATAGAATGATCCTAAGTGAGAGAAGGGGTGCTAAAAAGGCAGGGAGAAAGAGAATAAGGCTAAGATAAATGAGGAGAAGAAGAATGAGAGGTGGGGAGGAAGAAAGAAAGAGAGAGAGAGAGAGAGAGAGAGAGAGAGAGAGAGAGAGAGAGAGAAAGTTCTCTTTGTCCTCAGCACTTATATATCTTTCAGAATTCATGATCACATGGTAAAAATTAGTCACAAGTTTACAAATAAATTCAAGTCATAAATCAAATAAGAAGTTTATAACAGACAATGTTTACATGTATATCTATTAGGAATAATTATCTGGCTAAATTTCATCACCTGTCATAGCTGCACAGTTTCAAGTAGAGTTAAAAACTATAATTTAATTTTTAGTGAATTATTTTTATAGATAAACTCAGTCAATATTTTATCTTCTCTCACAGTACCTATAATAAATCACAGTTGCTTCTTTTTTGTGACCTCTGATTAATGGTTTTACAATCTCTTCGGAATGTGCTCCAAGCAGTAGAAGCAATTAACTGGTGAGAGAGACTGGCAGAGTTCTCAGTGCAATTTTGACTTTCAGAAAGGACCTAATAGCATTCCCACAATAAAAGAGCTTAATAAACACTGATATAATTTTAGTAATTCTTTCAGTATAATCATTAAGGATTAATACAGGACAGTACATCTTTGTACTTCTGTAGAGATCTTCTTAAGCTAATATCTAGTGATTGCTATATATGCTTAATAATAACAGGAAAAGCACATTAATAGCAAGAATCCTTCCTAAAATGATTTTCTCCTGGGCCTTGCCTAAGGGAGCAAATTTGTTGTAGATTATTTATTAATCCAAAGTATCCTCATTTCAGGAAGATCATCTTGTAATTATTAGCTTGTCCTATGATGACTCCAACACTTCTGGACTGTCATGAGAAAGCAGGATGAGGAAGCGTTGGGAAGGAACTCAGTAAGCAGCACTCCTCAATGGTTTCTGCATCAGCTCTTGCCTCTAGGATTCTACGTTGGGTCCCTGCCTGCAGATGTCCAGCCTCAGTGTGACGAGGATCACAAGAAAAGAGGGAATCAAGCTGCACAAATTCAATAATGACTCAGTGTCAGTAGTGGATGCAAGCTATCAGCTCAAGTGCCCTATTTTTCCCTGAGGATTCTCATCACTCTTACTTCTTTCTGTTTTTCATTTATTCTTCTTATTCTATTTCCTCCTTTCTTTTCATTATTTTGCCTTGTTCTTTTTCATTCTTTTACCTTTTACCCTCCAGAGAGCCTGAATTCAGTCTCTCATTTACTAAAGCTACATTGTCAAGTATTGAACATTGTTAATATTTTGTTTAGAAATGATTACATTTACATAAATTCTATGAGTCCCTGATTAATAGTCATAATCCTCACTTCCTTAAAACAGAAAAGAAACACAAAGCAAAAGCACATTTCCTCATAGTTCTTACATAACCTATTCTTCCCAGAGAGCTAGGGACAGCACTTGCATTTTCCTTGTACAGTAAACAGCGGTCTTTACCAACTACTTTCATGTAAGAACAGAAAGGTGACAGAATACTGAGGTTAAAATAATTTCTTACAGTGTTTAAAACTTGTGCACATAAAGCATTTGGCTCTCTCTCTAATGCCCCTCGAGACATTGTGATCTTAAAAACTTCAAGTACCTAGGAGAATGAAGTATCAAATTTTTAGACGTATCTTTTAATTCTAATCTTTCTTTCCTCATCCCAGCAACTCCATAGCCTTCTACACTCTCCTTCTAGTACTATTTGTTTCTAGACTGTACACATGTGTTCCTCCTGTAAGATAACCCTGTCTATCATTTGCCTCTTTTCTATTGATTTCTTCTTTTCCTATTCATTCCTTTTCTTCTTGAGACCACTTTAACTTTTGTTGAGGACATGTCTCAGTAGTTTCACAGCTCATGAGAATGGGAGGATTGGACTGGCAGCAGACAATCCGTCTCAATCAAAGATGCAGGTGCAAGCTCAAAAGGTGTTCTGAAGTTGTGTTCTGAAACAGTTTGCAGTCTCTCTCTCTCTCTCTCTCTCTCTCTCTCTCTCTCTCTCTCTCTCTCTCCCTCTCTCTCTTCCCCTCTCTCTCTCCCTCTCTCTCTTTCTTTCTCTCTCTCTCTCCCCCTCTCTCTCTCTTTCTCTCTGATTTTCTCTCTTTCTCAGATTTTCTCTCTCTCTCTTTCTTCACCTCAGTCCTTTTGTATTTTATTGGTTACACACTTTTTTGTTATACAATAATACATAGGCAAAAGCCATTTCATTATTTCCTCCCAAGACTATTATTTTTTTTTTCTGAAAAACCCTATGTTACTATGCCACCAGACAGCACAATGAACATATAAATCTTCAGTTCAGTATGCGCTAAAGCAAGTTATACATTAAATTTTAACTCTCGGGAAAACCTCCAAATCATAGGTTTGTGGGCATAAACTTGCAGTTACAGCATTTTCATGAAAACAGAAAGATGCCAAGCAAGTTAGGATAATAGAAATATTTTTAATTTGTCTAAATTTGCAGAATCTCTTTATTAAGCTCTTCCAAATATATATATTTGTATAATGCTTTTGCAAACTCTTTTCCATATGTAATATTAATTCCCCTTGAAACTTTCCCTAGGGCTCTTTCACAAGCTCAAATTTTAGAACTTGTGTCCCAATTTCCTTAGGCAGGCAATGCCAGGGACACAAATCAACATGTTCCAATTTTTCCAAGGTCATTTCACTAATCCAATGGCCTCTGGCACTGTCCAAACTATTATATCCATCTTTTATCTTTTTTTACTATATGTATATATAAATATATATATATATATATATATATATATATATATTTCAATTTTCCTCAATAGTATTTCTGGATCACACTTTCCCTATTATAGAAATCTCCCATCTTTAGCACTCTCACCATTGCTCACTAATCCAGTAAACCCAGCTAGTTCTTTTTATATCTTGTCCCTTGTATTTTCTATAGACATTTCTATCCTTAGTGACCTAAGTCAGTGTTCCTTTCCTTGGTGACTTCAATTCTCTTAACTACTAAATCTTGAGTTTTATCAAAAAATTCCTGCTTTAAATATTTCCTGGTACAACTTAACATTTGTGAGTTGGCTAAGATTTCCCAGATAACAATTAAGACAGTCAGCTTTAACATCCAGAAGCCCTTGTCCTGTCATGCCTGGGTTGGCTGCTTGAACAGTCAAGACCAGAGCATTTTGTGGCTGTAGACATGAAAGCTATTTCTTCCTCCAGTAATGCCTTTAACCCTTTTCCAGAAAATTTTTCCCAAAATTATATTTGAGGACAAATATGGTGTAGAAAATTCAAAATAGAAAAGCATACAGGTAAGAAGAATGCCATCTGTACACAAGAAAGACAGAGGTAAGTTATTCATATTGATGGTACCCCTGTATCCAAAACTGTGTCATGAAGGTACATGCACAACCATGTTGAACCTGACAAACTCACAAATTCACTCTGGCTAATTAACATACCAGATATTTGACCAGAGACATGTGTATCTCCTCATATCATTCTAAATTCAAAGCCAAGTCTCACAATGAACAATTTTTACAAAGGAGCATGTAGGGTTTTATGGTCTCTGTGGTTCTGCTGTCTAGATGCTTTCCCATGGCCTCGAAGGCCTAATCCTCATCCTCCACAGACTCATGATCACCTCCATTTCTCATTCCCGAGAACCACATCTGTCTCATTTATTATTGTGAGATTACCTCTCAGTAATGGGGGAAAGCATATTATCTAGAAAGAAAAATTGAAAGGAAAACAGAAAGTCAGCAGATAAGTTTTTGGACAAAAGCAACCATCAGCACATGGTGGGAACTGTGGCCTGGCAATGTTCCAGGAATAGAATCAGTGTCACATCTTCCACTATGCAGCTATATTGGACCCAGCACTTGCCCTGACTTTGCTCAGGGATGGAGTGCAGTCTGAGAGTTTTAAGCTGAAATAAACTTCTTCCTTCCTTCTCTCCTCCCTTCCTCCCTCCCTTCCTCCCTTCCTTTCTTCCTTCCTTCTTTCTTTCCTTCCTTCCTTCCTTCCTTCCTTCCTTCCTTCCTTCCTTCCTAGGCTATGCCTTTGAAAGCAATTTTTATTATAACAATAGACATACTAAGACAGTCACCCTCACGAAGTAACTGTTTGAGTCTTAGTGTTCCCTAAGTGCTGTTGTCCTTAGCTAAATCATGTGTAGCTAGATTCACAGTGACCCGATTATATGTGATGTTTGATAGGTCTGTGCAGAGCTCATTCCAGGTTATTGTCTGTATCCATCTTTCTTTGTCTCTTTTCCTATTGTGGGACAGATTAAGAGACATTAAAATGGCCTGTTTTAAGATGCTTACTTGGGAGGAGTCTTAAATCTTTATCAGCAGCTGATTTAGGAAAGGAATTCCTCATTATTTGCTTTGGAAACCCATGGATAAATCTGTTTCTATCATGGGCATTTAATTGTCAAAACTATTAAACCATGAATTTAGAGGAGGGGTGTGTGTGTGTGTGTGTGTGTGTGTGTGTGCGCACGGGTGTGCATGTGTGTGAATATGTGCTGCTGCATGTGTGCCATGGGGCACTTTCAGATGTCAGAGAACAATATTAGATCCTGGGTCTCATCCTCCTTTTTGTTTAGGCAAGGTCTCTGGGAATCATCACTCCATGCCCAAGGCTAGCTGCCTTCTGATATCTGGAGACTGTTTTATCTTCATCTCACATTTCTAAACAGGAGAGCTGATATCACAGCTTCAAACCAATGTCTTTGGCCTTTATTTTGGATTTGTGGATTGAATCTCAGGTGCCTAAGCTTGTATAGCAAGAGTTTTACCAATCTAACTATCGCTCTAACCCAGATTAGTCTTAATCAACTAGGGATCCTCATGAGTTATGGAATAAAGAAAGTGATTTGATGGATTGCTTTATGTATTCTTCAAACAATACTGTACAATTTACGCTGCCTTAAGTGCATGGGAGAAAACCCTTCTTGTTGGATACAGTGGGTACCTTTAGGATTATTTTTTTCTAAAGATTTCTGCTGAGTTCTCTGTTTCTGCCCTTTTCGCCTCTGCTGCATGACAGACGTCCACATTACGAATGAGCAATCTATGTTGTGAGATGTCCTTTAATCTTTCACCTCTTTCAGGGAAAGCTAGTTAGAGGGTTTTTTTCTTACATAGATTACTGCTGCAGAGTACCGGGCTAGCACTGTCATAACTTGAAAAATGAAATCTCAACATCTGAGGAGAGGAAGAAAGATTGTTGATCATGTAGTTAGTCAATATCAAGACCTCTTTGTAGAAGTTCAAGATCTAGCTGTGAGCACTACAGTAGAAAATCCTAGTTTCAACAACAACAAAAAAATAAAATAATAATAAGTGACAATGGCAAGTGATATTTTTGAGTAGTTGTTTTATAGATAATGTTGTAAAATCCCTAATTCATTTACAACTAGCTCTTATTATTTTCTTGTGGAGATGAAAAGATAAACATCATTTTATCCCCAGTAGAGGCTCAGTAATAAAATTGGGAAACAATCCACTCAATTCTAGGTTGGTAAAAGAATGAATTTAATTAGGGTTAGTTACATGAGTTTTCATGAGGGATTATTTACTGGGTTGTGGTCAACTCATGACTGGATACACCACTGAAGAAAATGTTTCTCTCCTTATCTCCCTCTCTTTAGCCTGCAACATAACATTACAAATATGCAAGTTCCTGTGGGCTTCTAACTCTGTATTAACTCTTAACTGTACATAAATCATTGAGTAAAGTCATGGACATCTTGCTCCTCCATCCATGATGGAAAAATTATGTGCCCAGTCCTTGTTCAGGTTTCCTTCATGATATCACAGGAAATGATAGCTCAAGGTCATGCCATGGTAGGATGCAATGCTCCACATCTGTCATGCAGGTAAGGAGTCTTGAGAATGAAGTGTCTTATCCAGGACCCAGAATCTGTAATGACAAACACAGTTTACAAGTCAAAGTATCTTCCTTAATGAACTTAAACTATCAAGCCTTTCTTTCATGGTGAATGCAAGTCTGGTTATATTTCTTACAGAGAGAGTGTGGCCCTATCTTTCTTCTCAGAGTCTGTTGGTTAATAACCTGAAATGAAAAAGAGAGAAGAGGCAGAAAAACAGGCTTTTGGTATCTGTGAGTATGGTGGAAATGATCTCCAGAGACAGCAGCAGTGAGACAAGTTTACTCTATTGTTTCAGGGATAGGGCTCTTATAGGGCTAATTGGTCCTAACAACAAGGAAACAGGAATAGATGACTGCTTACAATACACCACCAAATTATAATCTGGGCAGGAAGTCAGAGCAGGATGTATGTGTACTGAGTTGTTCAGCCATTCAGAGGGCTCTGTATAAGTTCACTTTTCAGACAAGGCCAGCCACTTGTGTTCAGGGAAACTCTTTAGAAAAAGACACTCTCCAGAGAGAGGCTGGGCAGGGAAGCCTGCTAAAAAGGGAGTCCCCTATTTTTCACATAGCTCAAAAAGCCTTTTAATCATGGGTGCCTGCTACCTTAATAGAGAAGTTCCCCAAAAGGAGAGTAGGTCAGACCACATGAAGATTCTATAACTGTCAATGTGCTAAGAAAACTGGACAAGCATGGCGAGAATTATAACCCAGGTAGATGGTAAAGGAATGTCCAGCAGTTCAATTCAGTACTCTGAGGATATAGATTAAGAAAGGTCCTCAGTTTTATATCCAGCAACTGCCAACTAATATATAGAATTTATTTAGTGCCCAGTGGGACCTTAGGACATCAAGTGTAGTTGGTGATGCAGACAGGCTTATAGGAAAGATGGAGGAGTGTGGCTGTAATTGCTACAGATGGGACCTGAGCTCCTACTTGGGGTTATATGCGTATGCATTGAAATAACCTAGGAGACTCCGATTACTTCTTTATACCAATCTCTCATGCCTGCTCTAGCATTCTGCGTCATACTCCCAGAAATATAAAGGTCATCACTTATTTAAAGGTTTGTTCAGGACTGTGGAGGAGTTATTTCAGAGCATGTGAGGTTTAAAGAGTTCCCATTCACTCGGAAGTAAATTTTTAGAGACTGACACAATTTGTTAGATGCCTTGCTCCCTGCCCTGGGTGACACCAGGCGTAGATACCTACTCAGTTCCTTAGTTGACTGCAAGAATACATGTAGCTTCTTGTTTGGGGTCATTGAAGTGACCAATCTCTTTTCTGTCTCCTATTTTCTCTACTTCCTTCGATTTTCTCATCTTATTAGGGGCTTGGAGAAAAATTCACCTGAATCATACAGTATTAATGCTTATGTATTATATGCCTATATGCAAACATGTTAAAAATTCATGGAAAGTGCTGTTTGCTGAATACAGATGGATTATAGCTAAAATGCACATGGAAATCCTACTACATAAGATATTAGGGCAATTTCCATCCCTCTCAGCTGCTTGATTCATAATGTGTGAAATGACAGTAGTGACAAGTTGAAGGAGCTGAAATTCACTAGGTTAAAATACATAAAGCAGAAGGACATATTTATTAAAAATTCAAACAAAGTAAGTTTGGAGATATCCTTAGCCCAAACAGATACATTTAAAGTACTGCACCTATTACTTTATATTGTAGTACCATTCTGCCTAATATATAAAAAATAGTGATGAATTATGCAGCCGAGCCTTTCTAAAGACAATCAATGCCTGGTTTTAGCACTGTACTGTGACTGCCACCTGGTAGTCACCCTCAGGAAGCAGTATGATCTGTAGACAGAGAAATAAATATTGCTGTCTGTTCTGTCACTTTGGTATATGTCACTTCTGCATTGATCTTCACTAGTTCTCTCACAGGGATTCATGTAGAAGCAGTTTTCATATTACTCACAGGTAAATTTCATTTCATTTGCAGATAAATATTAAATGTATATTTAACTTTCTGCAGTGAAGAAGGTTGTAGAAAACAAACAGGCCCATCATGGTAGAATGCTTTTGAAGGTAGGTTAAAGGCTGATCATCACAGTGACCCACAGGGCCATAAAAATCTGTGCCTTGAGGTGAACCCAGTGACCTTTTCTCTCTGGCTTTGCTTTCGTAGGATTCCTTGGCCTCATCCTATGAGCAGTGAATTCAGACTCACAACTTGCCACGATGTAAAATAACCTAAGAAAGCTGATCCAAGGAACAATTGTCTAAAGTAGATGGGGTTGGGGGCATGTCTTGGTGGGTTTCAGAGTTGGAGTAATGGAGATGTGAAGAAATATCCTGAACATGAGCAGCACTGCTTTATGTGTTGGACCCTGGACTGAATCAAAATGAGATAGTTTAGAGAGTGAGCTGAGTACTAACACACATATTATTTAATTGTTCTCTTCTCTTGAGAGTACAGTGCCTCAGGTTCCTTCCAGTTGACTTCTCTGACATTTTTTTACTGTAACCTGGAACTGGGTGCCAAACAAGTTATATATCTTTTTAGTTGACTTTTATCATAATATTTCATCCCAACACAAGGATATGAAAGCATGAAATCCTCTGTCCTTTGTTCCTCAGCCCTGTATGTTTCTTCCTGGATTTATTGTTAAATGTTCAATTTGGATCTACATGACCAAGACTTCTTAGGCTGTAAAACAGGGGGAATTCTTCTCTAAAAATAGTATAGAATTTAAATTAGTATCTGTCTAACTTGAGAAGACTGAGAAATGTTGAACTTCAACTGAAGAGGACTCCTTAAGGCTGAGAGCTTTCAGTGAATAATGTGCTGGCTGTTAATGCATAAGAACCCGAATTTGGATCTCTCCCAATCCTGTATGAAGTTTCACATGGTTGCATGCATCTGCATGCAAGAGATAAATACCTTGCTGTCTTGTTATTTGATGTTTTCATCTCTCCCCTAGAATAGAGCTTGACATGCAGCAAGCACTCAACAAGTTTCAATAAATGAAAATTCACTGCATTTGATAAAAGGACAGATCCCAATCTAGTGGTTCTAGTTTTCCATTACACTATGGGAAATGCATTGTTTAGCATAAGTCAGCTACTCTCATCTTCAATGGTAATGTGACATTTTTGATTTATCCTAGCCAAATAGAAATCAATCAAATCCTTGATTAAACTTGCTTCTTAGTGTGTTTGAAAGTGGCTCAGTTGTTTTTGCCTGCCTGGCTTGCTCAGTGTCAGCACAGAGATCAACACCACCACATAAACTCTTTATGGTAGCACAAACTTTTAACTCTGGAATTTTGGAGGTTGAGGAAGGAGGATCAGTACTTCAAGGCTAGCTTGTACTTAAGACCTATTCCTAAAAAGTTGACAAAGAAAAGGTTAGTCTTCACATTTCTTGCTGGCTAGAAGCTTGAAAGCTACCTGGGTTCCAAGGGAAAAAAAATCACTTCCTTTTGTCTTTAACACTTGCTGAAAAGTGTTATTAGAAGCAAGGCTCTATCCAGGCAGTCAGAATGCCTACTGAGCTGAGGATTGTGAGGTAGAAAATGCTTTTCTGATTGGAAGTAATTTCTGGCCTTCCTAGGATGTTAGGCAGCTATTGTCTCTATACTTTTCTCTTACCTGGAAAACTGAATATAGAGCATTTTGGTGCATGGTACCAGCCTTGTTATCTATCACTGGAACAACTCATGAAATGTCCACAGCAGGCTTCACTGCAGGGAGTGTTAGAGATAACCTGGAATCATATTCTAGCATTATGGTCCTGTAAGAACTAATGAATAACAAAAAGCTAATTTTATTTCAAGACTGCGTATCTGAAGAGATTAAATTTAGATGTGACTGACCATGAAGGAAGAGAAAAAAGTCACAGGAGAATATAGTAAGATTCATCTTTTATCTTACAGTGTACTGCTTGTTAGTTTACACTCTTTTAGTATTAAACAGTTGTTAATATTAATCACAGTTGCCTTTTGCTTCTTTGAAAAGACTAAATTTCTCAATTCAAACTAGACGTTTATATTTGCTTCACACCAGAAAATTTCTGGAAGAAGGAAGGTGGGTTGTTACAACTACAAAAGAGAGTAGCAGGTTTGTAGGAAAGTGGATGACAGGAGCATGCCCTCAGGTAGGGCCTTGATAAGATCAGGCACTCAGGTAAAAAGATAAGCTCCTTTAGGAGGGAAAAGATTCCTGGACAGACTTGTAGGGTTTCTGAAAAGAGTATGCTTTTCATTTTTCCAAAATATCAGGGTACACATAACACCATGGCCATTGGGGGCCAGAGGGTACTTTAAGGAGTCAAGAAGAGAGTCTGAAGTTAAAAGCTAGAGTTCTTTGAGCTGTCAAGGATAGAATTAAAAGCAGAGATCCTGATAGTGTGGTGAGCACAGGAAGGGAGTGCTGCAAAAGGATTAGAAGATGAATCTTTTGTCATTTGTGTTTATAGGGTCACAATTTGAGACCTTGTAACCCTCGTAAATCAGGTACACTCACTCACCCACTCTTAATAAGCCAATAAAATGCACAATAATAGTGAACAGAAGAGAAAGGAGGCTTATTATGTGCCCACACTGGAAAGATGAACAAAGAGTTCCTTGTGTCCATCTGCTTCAAGGCCATTTTAAAAGTGGTGAGTATAGATAAGACCCTTTTTTTGGCTGGTCCTGCAGCCTCAAAAATTTCCTTCTCCTTGAATGGTATTTTTCTAGAGTAATTTCAATATCTCAGGGTCCACTGTAACTGTATGACAGCCAAAGAAAGGGATATAAATGTCCCTTTAGAATATTAGATTCCTAACAGGACATTTAGACTTGAATGTGAGTCAGCTAAATGTATTTTGTATAGCAGCAGGAGAGTAGGGACTGGAGACCACAAAAGCAAGATGAATGTGAAAGAAGCCAATTGACAGAAAAAGCTTGTAAGCTTTTGTCCACCTGTGCTTGATCTAATGAATGGCACATGTGGCAAAACCCATGTTACAATAGGTAGAGAGAAGGAGGGTAGAACCTTGAGTTTAGTGACTCCATGTCTCATGGGCTTTTTTCTAACTTGTTAGTTTACTCTTATTCTTAGGACTATTTTCCCTATCTCTATACACTGTATATGTCTACTTCTTGCCACATTTACCTTGTCTAACTCTTGACCACAGATCAGCAGTCACCCAGCTCTATGTTTGTAACAATGTCAACTGTAGAATCACCACCATATATTCCCATACCCTCCCTGAATTATGATTAGTGCTGTGGGTGGACAGAGAAAACAGGACCAAAAAACTTAAGATGGGGGACATTTCCAGCTAGTAAGAACCGACAGCCTTCTCTCTGCCCTCACATGTGTCCCTGCTTCCTGACTCTACTTAGCTGGAATGTAAAGTTGAACCTTTAGGATTTTTACAAAGGAAGGCTATGGGTTACTGTGCCCAGGAAGGTGAGGAATCACTGTCTCGGGGGCAAAGGCACCACTGTACAATCCTGTAGAGGATAGCCTCCAGTTAAGCTGTCCCCAGGGTCTCTATTTATTTACCAGTTTACCCTCCTGAAAAGTGTATGAATATTGATGCCCTGGAAGAAGATTGAATCCAAGGATAGCTTTCTTTCTCAAACCATTTGAATCTAGGCATTGCTTCCCATCTTTTAGAACATTCTTCTAGGTAGCAAAAGGAAGACAGCTTAGTTTTCCGGAAATGGGTTCTTAATCATTCAAAGCAGAATCAATAGGCCTCCTTCTTTCAAAATACGGAGAAACTGATACTCATCCCTGCACAGTGAACACATCCTCCCCTCTCAGCCTTTCCTGCTGAAGAGCCACACTGTGAGGTGGAACCCCAACAAGCTATTTCTTCAGTTAAAACTGTCCTCCTCCCCCTCCTTCTCCTCCTCCTTCATCTCTTACTGCTTCTCCTCCTTCTCTCTTCCTCCTCCTCCTCCTCCTCCTCCTCCTCCTCCTCCATCTCTTCCTCTCTCTCCTCCTTCTCTCTTCCTCCTTCTTCTCCTTCTTCACCTGCTGTTCCTCTTCCTTCTCCTTTCTTTTTGGAGCAGGGCACCAAACCCAGTTCCTTGTTCTTGCTTGGAAACCACTGTACCTCAGCACTGAGCTACAAAAAAAAATCATCTTCTTCATCTTATCAAATCTCTCTTCCCCTAATCCTTAAAAAGGTCTCATATACACATATCCTCATAGGCACTCTGAGATGTCCCAAGTGTTGAGCTGGTACATGATGAAATGTGGAATTGAACCCAGCTGTTGTAAGTTCTTAAACTTTGGGTTCAGTGGGGATGTTGCTGTGGCGTGTCCTTCAGGTACTCTTTATATTAGAAGAGTTAGTGATACCATAGGTATACAGAGTCCTGCTGCAGGAGTTCTGAAGCGTGTTCAGGCCTATACGGCAAAGCTGCTATTCTCTCTTACTGGTTTCTGAGGAAGAAAAGAATGTGCAGGCCAGATATTGGATGAGAAACCCATGTAATGTATTTGCTAGCATTTCCTGGGATGTTCAGAGCTTCCTGACACCTTCTTGACTCTGATCTCAGATTCCACCAGAGCATAAAGCAATCGATGTTTTAAAGTGAAAGAGGCTTTTATTTCTCATTAGCACTGAGATGTATCAGAGTTACAAATGTGCATGTGACAACTATTCTCCACTTTATGGTACTTATTTGTGCTTTGTTTGAGGAGATGGTTGTGTCTAGGGTTTACAATACCATGAGATTGTCATGTACTTTTTGAGGACTTAGGGAATCTGACTCTGAGAGTGGGGTTTGCACTTTTCTGGGACACTGCTGAAGATCATACAAGGCTCTGGGTTGTTTTCACCATAGTGTTACACCATCCATTTTGTTTCCAGTAGAGCTGATGCTGGATGGAATGCTTGCAGCTCAGCAATGGTGGTGTGTTTTCTTTCTCCATCCTTCTCAGTGCACAGCACTGGGTTTATTCTTTCTTTATAAATGTGTACTCAGTCAACAGCCTCCCCTTCATTCCCGATTGTTCTCTAATGTTTCCTTCAGTAGTCGCTGCTGGGAATTTGAGTACATGCTCTAATAATGAACCATATCCTCAAGGGATAATGTTTCTAGTGGCTCTGTTTTAAAGATCTGTCCAAAAAGCCAGAAAGATCATCGAGAGCCAGATCTAACTTGAGATTAAAAGTCCTTTCATGACAATCTTTGTGGAATCATTGAGTCCCTCCTTTCTTTCTTTCTTCTTTTTCTTCCTTCCTTTTTTTGGTATGATCATGTGTATGCATAAGGGCTAAATGTCAATTTTAAGTGTTGATTCTTAAAACGTTTCCCTTCTAAAACCTAAAAATTTTAAGGTAAGATTTCTCACTGGAATATTTATAGCAGTCTAGGCTAGCTGGCCTAGGAGCCCTGAGGAACCTCATGTCTCTGCCTCCCTAGTACTGAGATTATAAACCAAGGACTCTATGCTCAGCTTTTTCACAAAGGTTCTGGGTATGATATTGGATAGAGTTTCTCACATGTTTGTGACAAGCACTTTATTAATTGGCCTAACTCTACAGTTCCTGCTGTGCTTCTAAGTTCACCTTGGGCTCTTCGAACAATGAGTTGTGTGTTGAGTGAGTACTCAGACAAAGGCAAAGTTTTTGACTGATGGTAGGGGAGTAAGTTACTTGTCTCTTTTATCTCCTTAAAAGACCCCAGCAGATGGAGCTGCTTGGTTTCATGAGCGGTAGAGAAGAAATGAGAGGCATCTGAAACATTATCTTGGGACTCAGTTCTTCCTGAGAAAGCTGCCACAGCTACAAGTTGGTATATTGTTAGAGGGAAGATAACATATATGAATTATTATGACAGTAGTTTTGATTCTACATACATATCCCCTAAAGTCTCTCGAATACTTTATGCTGGAACACAAAAATAGAAATGGTCTTCAGCACTATGGAGTTTCCCAGTTTTCTTGGCAGGATGCAGGGGAATGAGCTGCAATCATAGACATTGTTCTCATTGCTTTGCAATGAAGACTCATTGTAAATGGTGCTATGTCATTGGGCCATATTTGAACAAGTATAAAAATGTAGCTGTAATTTTCCTGTACCATATGATACCCTTTATAAACCCAGGTTTTATTATAAGAAGTGTAGCAGGAAGAAATTTTTCATAAAAGTAACCCAGGATTTTCTTTTATGGATTATAGTGTGTTACAAGATGTGAACACAATATGGCTGTAACCTCTTGGCACCTTCATTATATTAAAAAAGTACATATGATAAAGTCTAGGATATGAACCATCAGTCAAGTCTATTTTTAAAAACCATTATGTAGCATCTTATGGCAACAATAAATACATAAATATAAGATTAATATTTGCACTCTTGACTAGTCTGCCACATTGGCCACACATCACAAAAACTGTCTATTTGACTCCAATTCTGGAAAAATAAAATAAAATGAAAGGCTGCTTTGGTATAAGTTGTTTTCAACAAAGCCAGTGACAACAGAAAAGTAGGAAAAAAAGAAAAAAGAAAAGAAAAGGAAAAACCAAAAGTGCCGAAAGTAAGATCCCAAATCATTTGCTGCATATTTTCTGGGATTCTTTTGTATGGAAAGAAAGTAGTACTAGCTGAATTCTGTGACACAGATAACCTTTCCTTTTGGATTTTGTTCATGAGAATCATGACTATGGAAAGTCCATGTTGACTTTGTAGAGTATACATCTTTACCCAGGTAACTGGCATGAACAGACTATGCAGAATATTGCCTTTGGTGACTATCATCTGGCCTTGATGTGAGAAGTAAAAACTGAACATTTTCATATTTTAACAGTTTTAGAATTTTAGGAATTGTCTGAATTATGAAACGCAGAAAAAAAAAACTTATAGAAGATTTGAGACAAAAGTAGCTCCAGTGAGCATTGACAGTGCGTCTTGGGGAGTGAGACTGCTTCAAACAAACATGAAGCATGTAATGACAAGTTGTTGCTCAATATGTATAGATGGAACACAGTTGATCTGGTCAAAATGCTGAAGAATAGAAATGTCCTGACAGGAAAATAATCTGCACAGATGATGACCATTAGCCCTTTACTCATTTTTACTTAATTAAAATTCATTATTTTTATATTAATTATATGTAATTATACCATTTCTCCTCTTTCTTTTCCTCCAACTTCTTCCAAGTCTGTTACCTGTAGTCCCTCCCATGCCTTGCCTCACTCACTCTAAATTTGACGGCTTCTTTTTCTTTCTTTATTATTGCTACATACAAACACACACACACACACACACACACACACACAAATCAGTAAATATATAAACATGCTGCTATGTCCTTTTTGTTGTTCTGTGTACATGGTTACAGAGTTAACATCTTGCTATCAGAAAACCAATTAGGTTTCATTTTTGGGAAAGATTCATTCTCTCTCATCAATTATTATTTTTCTGTAGATTTGTTTGTTTGCTTGTTATTTTCTTTTTGTTCTACTTTTGATTGGTTTAGTTTCTCTAGTCTAATCATCCTCATTAGACTGTCTCTTGGTATTGTTATTGTGTAGGTCTTATTAGGCAGCCAGACTGTTGAAGCAACAAGGATATAATTTCCATGTTATCTGTAAGAGACATAGTCTCTCAGGATACTTCCTGATCCTTTGACTCTGTCTTTCTGGCCCCCTTTCCAGACAGTCCTTGAATCTCAGGTTCAGCAATTATAGATTTATCTGTTTAGGACTGTGCTTGCTACAATCTACTGATTGTACATTGGGACAAGTTGTTTACTGGAATGGTCTTCCAATTCAGAAGGGGGTGTTTCTCTGATGTGGAATGAAAACTATGTTTATTTGTGGGTCTAAGGATAAGTTTTAGAATGTAGTTAGAAATGTTTCTGGTCTAGTAATATAGTGATAGCAGATTCTCTTCTAAATCTATGACATCACTAGACCTGGTTATTTGCTCAGATTTTTAGCAGCATATAATGATTTCTCCTCCTGCTGAGCAGGTCTTAAGTCCAATTAGACAGCCATTAGCTTCCATCAAGTTCTGAGTGCCACTATTGCACCCTCGGGAATATCATGCCATGCTAGTCATTACTGTGGTTCATTTGCATTGTACTTGGCTATAATTATTGTTTGCTTTGCTCCGTTGTCAGTACCTTCTGGTCTCATGAGAAACAGACTAACAGGAGGAAATTTTCATGTTAGATTCAGCTCAAATATTCAGAATCTGTCCAAAGAGTTGGTGATTTCTGCAACAAGGACACTCCTCAACTTCTAAGAGGCAGAAAGATCAACAACAATATCTTATACAGTTTTGGGAATAATTCAGAGAACTCTGATGAAAATCTTTATGGTTTCTCATTCCTCATCCTTGTGCTTTGATTCCGTAGTCTATGAGAACATTGTCAGTGTCAGATCATGTGACATAATTTCATTTAAACTGTTTATATATGTATATGTGTACACTTACATCTATTATCTATTTTATAAATAGAACATAATATGATTACATGAGGTTTTATCAAAAATCCTTAGTGTTATTGGTTCGTCCTCCATCAATATCTTTCAGTATTGACCTTTCACCTTCTTCCCCAAATTAAGTCAACCTCTTCATTTTCTACTACCCTTCTATTATTAATTTCAGTGAAATGATGAAGAAGTAATTACTTTAAAGGGCATTTGAAATTTCTTATCTGTTCTGGTCCTCCATCTCAACAGGAATTCAAATATTTTAAATCTTCTGTCATTGTTTGATTTAGAACAATTTGCTTAAACTTTCTAAGCCAGTGTTCCTTCATCTACAAATAGTACTAAGCAGAGCCTCTGGCCCTGTATTGAAGAAGGCAATGCTTGAGAATAGTTTGTTTCTGATATTGTATTTCTCTCTGTGTTTCTGTGTCTCTGACTCTGCACTATGTATGTTCTTTTTCTTTGTACATGTGCATACCTGTGTAGAGGCCAGAGATGGAAATCAGGTGACCTATTCTATAATTACTCCAAGACAGGGTCTCTCACTGATATTGGAGATAGTGTTTCAGTCACAAAGTCCCAGGGAGCCTTCTGGGTCTTCTCTCCCTCTGCTTCAATGGGGTTAAAATTACATGTTCAAATATACTCATAACGTTTTTTTTTTTTTTTGCATGGGCGTTGGGGATTTGAACTTGGCTCCTCAGGCTTGCACAGCAAGCAGTCTTTTCCACTAAAGTATCTCTGTTATCTCTTCCTTTTAAATTGTTTATTTTTATTAACTCACAAAAATATTAGACTTCTGTCGTGGGTCAACCCAGTTGGAGTTCCTCAACCAGAGGAGAATCATGGTTCCGGTACTCAGGTGGGCAAGGAGTCAGCGAGTGACAAACAGACACAAACACAAGAGAGTGCTGCATCTGAGTGTAATTTCACAAAGTAAGCATCAGACTTTTATAGTCATTACAGAAGAAATAAGGAAGTTAGGCAATACAACAGCCAAGGTATATCAAGGTTGTCTGATATGTAATGACTCTTTAAACAAAACAGAAAATGCATACATCAAAATCGGCAGGAACTAGGCAGTGGTTACAAGTAAGATAAAATAAGCCTTATCTGAAGTCCTCTAGTTCCTTCTTAGACCACAACTACCTTCTTCCTAGACTATGTAAATTCCTGTATATGGGAGTGACACAGCTGTTGTTCTAAGTATTTGTGGGGCACCTCCATTTACCAGAGGAGCCCACCAACTTTCTTCTATTAAGTAATGTAGTATGCCATACATGACTGTAATGAGTTTAAGGTTACATTGTTGAACTTGCCCTGGGATTATGAAATCTTATCCAGTAAACTAAAATGCCTGTTTTCTCTCTTTCAACACTGGAGGCATTTCGTCTGAATCAATAACATTCTTACAAAATTCCAAGCTGAGGGTCAGCTCAGCATTGACTAGGATGTTGGAACTGGAACGTTAGTGGAGGCCAGGAAATAATGTCCAAACTATTTGTCAAATCATTCCTTGGGGGCACCTCTATACCTATAATAGAACAATACTGAAAGAAAGCACGCCAAACCCTCCATCGACTATCACAAGGACAAATCTGGACCTCATCTGTGTTCCCAGACACAAAGGACCTGCAGGAGACCAGTTTCCTTGAAAGTTTTTCCCTCAGGACTACGGCCAAGCTTTTGGATTTATCACACAGACTCCAGTGGAGTGGGTGTGGCAGACTTCATTATGGCATTTTAAACAAGATTTCTTTTTGTTATTTGTCCTTTTTCGTTGTCCCCATCTCTTGGCTTTTGGTCCTCTTCAAGTAGCCTCCTTTCCACTTTTGTTTTATAGATTTTTTTTTTCAATTCCCTTTCCTCAACACCTGGTTTACCTTTCTTTTATCTAGTTTCATAGATTATATCCATTCTTCTACCCTTTACTTACATATATACAAAAATTACATGTTGGGATCTGTGCATGAGAGAAAAAAAATTCCTTTCTGATTTTCTTGCATCTGAGTTATGTCATTTGACACAATTATTTCCAGATTCATCCTTCCTCCTGAAAATTTCATTTTTGTTTACTTTCCCCTCAGAATTCTTTCTCTTTGCTCTGCCTCTTGTGGTGATTTCCCGCAGAAGGATGCTTGAATGGCAAGCAGAATTGTTAGCTTTTGGGAGCTGCTCCTGGATGTACTTAGATTCAGGAGCAATAATAGCTGAGTGAGGATGACCTTGAAACTTCGCAAAAGTAAAAGTTTGAGTGTGATCTGGAAAAGAAACATCTCTATTTTTGCCCCCTCTCTTTTGAACTCTTGATTGCATCAATTCATATGTGTTAATATACATATTTATTTATAAAGGGTGGTCCCATTAAATATTTCTGCTGACTGTTTTAATCCTTCCATGACAATGATCATAGCCATCTTCCCTGAAGCTCTTGCTTGAATCAAACTTGTTGCAACCCATCCTAAGGAATTTAAAGAATATATTTATTTGAAGTCTGGCTTTACATTAAAATAAAAAGACTTACATTGAAACTATACCTCATGATTTATAGCCAAATGAAATGTTCGGGAATTACAGATGTTTTCATCTTGAGATTACATGTGCTGCTTCCTGGGAACAAACGTCAGTCATAAAAAAAAAAATAGATAGGGGCTGCTTATTTAGTGATTTTATTTGTGGTAGTGAAACTATTTGTTAGGCGAATTTAACAAGATGCACATGCTCATCTTGATTCATACAAGAATATCAGAAAGACTTTGCTGAGATGGGACTACTTTTTGGTGTGTGAGAAAAATACAGGTTAATACGGCAATCTAAGTAAACCACCCAGCCAGAGAATTGGTGGAGGGAAGGGAAACGTCTCTTTTGCCCTCAGCCATCACATAGTTATAAACATTTCAGAAAGCCTTGAATGTGAAAATGCATCACTAAAAACCTTGAGGTTTTATAGATTAAAAACTATTTGAAATCACAATTTCTTCCTGAAATTCCATGAAGTCATGGAATTGTTTTTAGTATAAGAGATAGTTACTAATTTGTCCAAAAGATCTTTCTTCTAATGAACGTTTATATGTGTATAGGTGTGAATACATGTGCAGGTGTGTGTCTGTGTGCCTCTGTGTGTCTGTGTGTGTGTGCACGCATATATGTACATGTGCACACATGTGTGCATATACATGCATATGTATGTGGAAGGCAATGTTCACTGTCAGGTAACATTCTTCTGTCACTCTCCACTTCAGGTTTTGAGATGGTATCTTTGGACATACTTTCCTAGATTGGCTGGCTACAGAGGTCTGGAGACTGTCTACTCTATACCTTCCGTGCTGGGAACTCAGGTATGTTGTGGGCTTGCCCTTTTGCTCATGGCCTCTGGGAGATAGAATGCTGGTCCTCTACCCAGTAAGACATCTTCCCAGCCTAATAGGGCTTTAAAATAACATTTACTTCTAAGCACTCCATAAATACTAATGGGGATGGAAGGAACGAGATGTCTATAATATTCCTTCCCAGGGAGACAGTAAGTCATGTATGAATAAGTAAATCGATATGTATATTGGGAACCCTCGGGAGTAATAGTTTGTGGGATTGATGGTATCCTCGTTCACTTAGTTTTTGTTGCTGCATTTAGACAAGGATTTGCTAGATAGACCTGCCAGTCCTGAAACTCATGGAGATCTATCTGCTTCTGTTTCCTAAGTGCTGGTAAGTGCCTGTAAGGTATGTAAGCTTTAACTGCCAACTTGAGACAGCCTTCAGTTTTCTGAGAATTCTCAACTGATGGACTGGCTAGAGCAGACTGCCCAATGGGTATGTCTTTATTGTTAACACCATAAAGGGGTCTATCCCACAATGGGTGGCACAGTTTCCTGGTCAGGTGGTTCTGGGCTGTATAAGAAAGCTAGGTAAGTCTAGGGGGGAGATTTCGTAATTCTTTGATAGGCTATATAAAGACGACAGAAACCAATCACTGGGTGAAGATATGTGGCAGGTTTTCCAGGTCCCAGGGAGAAAGACAAGGACACAATATAGAGGAAGGCTTTTAGGGCAGGCAGTGGGAAGATGAGCATGGGCACAATGTAGACCAGGGGGCTGTTAGGCCTGGTGGTGGCTTCTACTACCAAAAGAATTCCAACGTAGAATAGCTAATGAGTTTAGGACAATAGGTTCCGAGCCCAGTGGTTATGACATCTGACTGATTTTATTTTTGTTTTTTTTTTTTTGTTGTTGGACATCTGACTGATTTTAAATATTAAGAACTAACTAGTACCTTCAGAGCTCCCAGGGTCTCAACCACCAACCAAGGACTGCACATGGAGGGGTCTGATTGTTCTGGCAGCATGTGCATAGTAGAGGTTTGCAAATTCTATCATCAATAGGAGGAGAGGACCTTGGCCCTGTGAAGGTTCTGTGCCCCAGTGTAGGGGAATGCCAGGGCCAATAAGTGGGAGAGGGTGGGGTGGCAGGCATGGGGAGGGGGGAGGCAACAGGGGGTTGTTTTTGTTGTTTTTGTTTGTTTCTTTGTTTTTTGGAGGGGAAACTGGGAAAGGTGAAATTTACATGTAAATAAAGAAAATATCTAAAAAAAAAAGATTGTCCAGTGTTTTCCATTTATAATGATTCAGGTGGGCACGAGAAAGGGTGTAGTCATGTGGGCAGTTATTGGCGGTCAGCAGAGCCAGCCACAGGGTGGCTGGTTGATGAAGAGCAATCACAGCTGTTGGTGTTTATGGGATAAGCATAAACTAGCATTTGGAGCTAGGTGAGATTGCCATTGCCCTGGGCAAGTAACAAGCAGAGACCAGAGCAGTTTGGTGAAGCTAGCCATGGGGACTGGGTGAGACCACCAGCATACAGCCAAGGCAAGTGTGGATTTATTAAAATTACACACAACAGGTAAGCATGAGCTTGAGTGATCTAGCAAGCAGTGTTCCTTTGTAGTTAATTGTTTAAATTCCTACTCCAGCTTCCCTCAATGATAGACTGAGAATCATAATCTGAAATTAACTCTTTCCTCCCTGCTAAGTTGCTTTTGGTCAGTGTTTTATTACAGCAACTGGAAGGAAACTTGGTCACAGGGTTAAGAGATCAGGGAGTTTTCATTGCACTTGTTGGTAAAGATTGTGTCCTCATCATAAAAGGCTTTTGGTGTGTGTGTCAGGGGGGGCATGTGTGCGTGCATGCATGCATGTGTACATGTGTGTGTGTGTGTGTGTGTGTGTGTGTGTGTGAGAGAGAGAGAGAGAGAGAGAGAGAGAAAGAGAGAGAGAGAGAGAAAGAGAGACAGAGACAGAGACAGAGACAGACATATTTGACATAAAATGAAGATACTTTTTCTTTGATTCTTATAATATTGTACAGTACAAACCCTTGCTTAAACAAAGGTTATCTCTTTTTTGTTTTTCTGTTTGTTTGTTTTAATCCCTATAACATAAGAAAAGTTCTATTCTGATAGTTTGGTTCAGGAAGGCAGAGAGTTCATTGAACCAAAATGTTTTCCTCCGTGTCTCTTTCATGGACCTTTGTTTCAATAGGTGCCTAATTTTCTTCCAATTCTGTAAAGAAGAGAAGAACACCAGGATTCCTTATACTGCTTACTCTTGCCTCTAGGAGGGTGCCAAGGCTGGCCCTTAACTGTGTGATCAAAATCTCCTCCTACTCATGTGAGTTCAGTATACATGAAGCCAAACATAGAAACTTAATGATTTAATTAAGGTTTGTCAGCTTCTAGAATTTCCCTAAGATTTTCTTCATGAACAATTTTTCTCAAATCCTCTGTCTCCTATAAATAAATAACAAAATAAATAAAACTCATTAATAAGCTAAATGTTTATTTACATAAAGTTCTTAAGAAATACTGATTTTCTGCATAACTGTTTTCTCTGAAGAACTTTGATTAAATTTCATTCTTTCTCATACCAGATTATTGTTATCCTAGCTCTAGCATTCAGAGAGATAAGGCTTTGACAGTGAGAAATATAAGTATAAAAGGACGAGGTATAAGACAAATTTCCATCAAAAGTAGTTAAGGTTCAGGATATGTGGTCCAAGCACTGGAACTTTGTCAAAAAGCAACGTCAGGATACTTGGCATTGCCACAGTCTGTTAAAGACAGTTTTTCAATGAGGTTCTCTATTTCCAGGTATGTTAAGCTTACAACCAAAGTTTACCTTGGCAGGTGCTCTGTAGTACCTCAAGTCACAAAGTTTTCTTAATTATAAATTGATTTTTTTTTTGTCTTCTATGTGTGAATGTATATGTGTGTGCATATATTTGTGTTTGTGTGTGTGGGGGGGCTGATAGTCAACTAACTCATTATTTTTTCTCACGCACTGTCCTAGCATTAGAGAGAGAGTCTCTCACTGTTATGGAACTCACTAATTTTTTTGTTTGTTTTTTGTTTTTCAAGACAGGGTTTCTCTGTATAGACCTGGCTGTCCTAGAACACACTCTGTAGACCAGGCTGGCCTCAAACTCAGAAATCTGCCTGTCTCTGTCTCCCAAGTGCTGGGATTAAAGGCATGTGCCACCACTGCCCAGCTACCAAATAGTTTAAGTTAGCTGGACAGCAAGATCCATGCTCCAACCTCCATGTCAGATACTACGAGTATGAGCAACTATGTTCTGAGTTTTGTTTGTTTTGTTTTCTTATATATCACTTTTGGGGATTGAACTCAGATCAGCCTGCTTATAGTGCAAACACTTTACCAATCAAGCCACCTCCCTGGACCAAACATCCCTTTGTTATGGCATGCTTTTTGACCTAATCATTTACTCTATTCTTTACTATACCAAACACTAGGTTTTGAACTATCATCCAACCGATAGCTGTAGTGGAATAAAATTCAATATTAACAAGAGCAGAGATTGAGAATCTAAGTAACAGAATATTAATTTTACAGATGATTGAAGAAGAAGAAAACAAAGGAATGCCCTTGGTTGCAGCACATCATCCAGCAGCATGAGTTAAATACATCAGCCTTCTAGGAAGCCAATGTATGAAACTTGTCTATAAGTTTGTCTTTTGAAACATGACAACAAACCCCATGAGAATCAATGCTACACACCCTGCAAAGTACAAATATCCATAACTGTGGCCCAGGAAGATGAATTAGTGGATAAAAATACTTGCTATATGAGCCCAATAACCAGAGTTCAGATCTCTATAAACCCTGTAAGAACTTGTGCACGGCTTTGCATGTCCATAATAAAGCTATGGGGAGCAAATATAGGAAGATACCAGGAGATTATAGAGCAGACAGCTTAGCCAGACAAAGGGGAAAGTTCTTCATTCAGTGAAGGGTAGAGGAAGACAGCCAATATTCTCTGATCTCTGCTTGAAGACATGTGCATCTATACATTCACATTCTTACATTAATATGAACACACACATACATGATTTTAGTACCAAAATGTATGAACATAAATATGAAGCTATTCTACTTTCAACTAAATAGACATTTACTAAAAATGGGAAGGCCATTATCCTTCAATATATTCTCTGTCTGAATTCTCATTTAAAATGGAGTAGAAACAATTATTTATAATACTGGTGAAATATTGGACATTCAGGGATACCTGAATCCTGTGTATAATGTTAATCTATTTTATTGTTACTCGATATTCACCTCGAAGGAAGAAAAACATCTCTCTAGTGATTCTTGCCCAGAGCCTAAGACATGGCGTGCTATAGATATGTGGTGATAATGCATTGAGTGATACTGTAGCTATCATCAGGTTAAATCTTAGGTAAATTAGAGGTTTTTTATTTTTTTATAGATCAGCCTTTATTAACATTCCTTCAATAGCCCTTACCTAATAGACTACATTGATTTTAATAAAATGTGTATTGACTGAAGAAAAATATGTTTTCTGCCTTGAATCTCCTACAGTCATTAAACAGCATTAGAACTTTATGAAATTAAGTCATTCTGTTTAATTATAAATAGCTTTTATTTGACCTTCATTTGATTCAGAAGGATATTCAGTAAAGATTTAACACAGTATCACATGAACCAGAAGCAATATTTTGAATCTTAAAATTATAAAATTCCTTCAGATGTTGCATATATGTGATCTTGATCATTTTATACCTAAGCATAATCAAAATGTGTCAGTCAAATCACCATAAATTTTAATATGGGAATGAAAAAGCACACGTTTCAAGATGCCTTTCCCGAATCCAAATTCTTGTGTTTATATCACTCACTGAAAGCAAAATCACAAAGCTAAATAGATTCTCTTCTGTTTTCTCTTCTTCTAATAGTTTTCCTTCTCCTTCTACATTTTCTTTGTTTTTAACTATCAAATTTTGGGGTTTTTTTGTTTTTTGGTTTGTGCGTGTGTGTGTGTGTGTGTGTGTGTGTGTGTGTGTGTGTTTATGTGCAGATATGTATATTTTCCATGCAAATATCTGGAGACCAGAAGATATTCTATGATTTTGGTCCTCACTTTCGATCATGTTTGAAACTCAGTCTTTTCTTTTTGGCCACTGTATCTGCCAGGCCATTCAGTCCATGAGATTTCAGCCATTTTCCTTTCTTGGCTTCCTATCTCACCAGAGGAGGTATGCATCTGGCTTTACATATGTTCTCAGGAATTCAAACTCAGGTCTTCACACTTGTGTGTCAAGTGATTTTCCAGCCAAACTTTCTGCCCAGGCTACTCAGCTTGTATTTCAAATGTGATAATATACATAAACAAAAGTTCACCAAATTCTAATGGCAGATAAAATTCATGTACAGTGTTCATACAAACATTTCTATATTCTAATAGGAGAATATATTTGAATCTTCAATAGTAACTTTATTTCTAACAGTGGATTGCTGAATGTATTGCCTACATACAGAGTTCACTGGAGACTGATTAAAACAATAAGCTAATGAGCTTGGGCCTTCTACTTGTTAGCCAGCAGGACCCAGTTCTGCCTCGTGGCACCACTGTGCTTCTGATAGCACCAAGTGTCTTGCCTGAAGGGTTGGCTCAAAGAGTAATTACACTCCAAGCATATTCTAACTAATTATCTAATTCTGATGAGCTATTTATATTTAATTTTGTGAATATTGCTTTTGGAAATGGGTAACCTTGTGAAGCATTTCAAACACAAAAAAGATACAGGTATTAAATATCCTCCAGGTACAATTAACTTATTTCAAGTCCTATCCAATTCTTTTAACATATGAGTTGATCACTAACTTATGAAAGTGATAATATGCCTAATGCAATCTTATGTTTCAGGGCTTGTGGCCACTTTTAGAGGTAAAGATATCAAAATGTTGGGACTATATTTAAACCCAAACTATAAAAATCTAATAACAGCATTCTAACTTTTGTTATTGCTGTGTGACTATTTTCCTACAAACTGAAACATTTTTTCCTGGAGGGAGGCTCTGGGGAGCTTAGATTGTTACCAGACTATAGGGCTCTTTCCTGATGTTTTTAAAATAGCAAACTCATACCAAGAGAGGAGACACTTCAATGGAGCTGCTCACAAATTGTGAGGGAATTCCAAGGAATTGGCTTTTATTAGTTGTCATCTATGCTGCCCAGAATGATTTGATGATATACATTTGAGTGTCCCAGATGGTTTATATGTGTGGCGAAGGGTCTATGGACTGCTTAGTTTTGATGTGATACTAAAACTATATTGATAATAAATTTGGTTAGAAGGAATGAATATAATACTCTACCATATGTACAAAAATCACTGGTTTGGACTAGTGTGATAATATTCCATGCATCCATTACCTTAGAAGCTCTGCTTTCTTTCACTTCTGCACATACTCTATGTCTTGGCAAGGAAAAAACACAGCAAAAATTCACTATATAATTTGGGTATATTTACTACATATAATTTCTCACAGAAATGGGGAAATCAAGAGGGGTGATACAACTAAAGCAGACTGTAGTTTTGAATGAATTCTGAAGAAGTTAATAATAAGAACAATCCTGTTAGTCAGTGGAATATGTCAGAAATGAAGAAATAACCCAGTTTTGTTCAGCCAACTTTTGAAAAATGTGCCAAGACAATATGAACAGTTGAGATATATTCAAAGTAAACATTGCTGGGAGAACTGAATTTATACAATTGAGGAGTGAAATTTGAACTGTATCTTATACCATATAGGCATCAAGTTAAAACTGATGAAAATTGAAATATAAGACCTGACTTTGAAACTATTAAGAAGGAATCTGGAAGGATTTCTGTCTGATGTGTTTTTTATAGGACTACTACAAAAAAAAGCAACATGAAAAAGCTGAATTAAACCTCTGCATAGTAAAGTCACCCTTTACTTTTGGAGAAATACTCTCAATCCAAGAAGATAAGGCCTTTGTAGTCTTGATATTTGAGGACCACAATGCAGGAATATAATATGTCAATTGAAAGCTGCCACATGATCTGAAAAAATTAAATGTAAAAAATTGCTCAATATCATTAATCAGTGGAGAAATACAAACAAAAATTATAATATGGAGCTAGAAAAATGGTTCAAAAGTTAAGATTATTTTCTGTTCTTCCAGATTACTTGAGTTCCATCCCAAGCATCCATGCAGGGACTGGGGATACAATGTCCTCTTCTGGACTTTTTGTACTCACCCCCATATACACATGGTAGGCACCCACACAGAAATAAATTCTTAAAAGATATTTCTTTTTAAGAAATAAATTCTTAAAAAGAAAATCATAATAAGATATCACCTTGAACCAAGTGGAAAGATCAGTAAGATGAAAAATAACCAGGGTTGGGGATACAGATATCATTGAACACTTATTCATTATTGTCATAAAGAAAAATACCACTTTGGATAGAGAATAGAAATTTATGTGAAAACTAAAAATCACAATAGGGGTGTAGCTCAAAGATAGAAATCTTGCCTTGAATGTATAACTGCTGGGGTTCTGTCTCCTGAACTGTCAAAAGAAAGAAGTAATGAGGGGAGAGAGGAGTTAGGGAGATAGGAATAAGAGACAGAAAGAACATGCAACTCATATGCCCAGATTTAAACACATACCCATAGGAAATGAACTCAGTGTATGAAGGGAGGGTGTCTTCCCATTCTCATTCTAGCATTCATCATAATAATCAATATTTTGAGTCAACATATATCTATGAAAAAGAAATTGTGGCATTTATGCATGACAGAATACTATTCTGCCTTAGAAAGGAGAAATCATATCATATGTTGACATGTGGAAGGTTATGCTAAATTAAAGGAGTTATGTCCAAAACATCATACTCAGAAACCATCACATCTGAACTCACATAGGTAGACAGTAGAACAATGGTTACTGTTAGCCATGACCATACCAGTTTGCAATCCTCTTCAACTTTGGTTGAAGTCTAATTCTTGAAACCATAATAATTTGGTTTTTATAACTAAAGTGACTTGTTTATCTAGACCAGTGATCTTCAACCTTGCCAATGGTGTCATACTTTAATACAGCTCTTCATATTGTGATGACCTACAAGAATAAGTTTTTTTTCATTGCTCTTTCATAACTGTAAAAATGCTACTGGTAAGAATTACAGTATCAATATTTATGTTTTCTGATCATCTTTGTCTACCCCTGTGAAAGATTCATGTGATTCTCAAAGGGGTTGCGACCCACAGGTTGAGAATCACTGCCCCAGACTTTTGTACTTTCTCCCCCCCACAGAACCAGAGATGTGCCCTTGCCAACCCCCAACAACCCTGAGAAATGGCTTTGACTTCTTCTCTGGCCTGTAGCCAAGATCTGCCATGAGAGATACTCATTGGTCACACAACATTCTTTAAGTTAACACACACTGGATTCTCCAAGGTATTGTTAACCACAGGCTAAACATGGAAACCTCCCTGACTTCTGCCCTGTAAGAATACCAAGCTGTAAGCAGAGAGCAAGCTTTGATTTTTACATCAGACATCTTCTCCAAAGGCTTTTTTTTTCTGAATAATATGCCACTCAGTCACTTACCCCCTTGTCTGTTTGCTTTATGTCTATCTTGCAATTACAATAAGCCGAAGTGAAAAATGTGGAAATATGGGGAGTTATTGGTCAAAGTCTTATATGGAAGAACTGGGAGACTAACTAATATCAATGTATCAAGTTTGTGCTACAAACAACTAGGAAGGTAAATTTGAAGTGACTCATCAGGAAAAATAGGAAATTACCCAAATTTTACCATATCACATAAAATGACTTTAACAGAACATCACATCACATTACATATATATATATATATATATATATATATATATATATATATGGAAATATATATATCCTTTAATTTAGCGTAACCTCCCACATGTCCAAATATGATATTTCTCCTTTCTAAGGCAGAATAGAATTCTGTCATGCATAAATGCCACAATTTCTTTTTCATAGATATATGTTGACTCAAAATATTGATTATATTGGTCAATTAAACCAATTATTTAAGAAAAAGTAGAGGAGAGAGCAAACATCACAAACCACTCAAGCAACCCTTTCAAAGTAGAAATTTGTTCCTGCAGAGACTTACCAGTGATCAGTCAGTAGCAGGTTCAAGGCTTTGCTCACTTGTGCCAGCTATTCATCCCGTGCTGTGACTAGAAAGATGAACGGAAATTATCTTTGCTTGAAGAACATCAGGAGACCAGAGGATAAGTAGGCACTCTGTAACAAGTATAAACTGCCTTGTGTGCAACAAAGACATATCCTGGTTCATTAAAAATAAATTATATAGACAGAAGCACACACTTAATGAGTGATTTTTTTCAAGAATATATGCTTAAAAGCAACATAAAATGTCTTTCTCTTCTGAGTACTTTTGGGAGTTTCTTAACATAACATGAATATAAATAAATTTTTAAAAATCCTTCTTGGCTATGTTTCTAAAACCCCAAGTGAATACTAGAGATACTAAACTACCTTTGAATAGGTGTCCACTGTATACCCACACATGACACAGCATAATAACCAATGGGTCCCAGGTAAGATAAAAGTAGGTTATGATATCTGCTAAAGAGGAAGTCTGTCTGAAATTTACATGCTTCCAAGTTTAAATTAACACTTTAAATGAATTTTATTGAGTAACTAAGGGGAAAAGATAATTATTTTAGCATAAACAATTTTCTTGTCCTATAATGAGGTCTTACATACTTGGAGAAAGTTTAATGGACATTTCTGGAATATATTTAAATAGAGATGTTAAGTTATTCATGATCCACATTGTGGTGAGAGTAAAATATTTTATACTAACTTTCTTCCTTTAACTTATTGAGAGACAGAATCCGATACCCAGGGTTGAAGAAATGCCTCAGTGTGCAAGTGTTTACCTCATAAACCTGATCAGCTGAGTTTAATCTGCAAGATCCATATAAAATGCAAGAGATGGGGTGAACATTTGTAATCCCAGCTCTCCTCTTTTCAGGTGGGATACAGAGACATCCTGGAAGCTCATGGGCTAGCTAGCCTGAAGAATAATGCTTATTCTTTAGAGGGAGGAACAAGAATCAATTTCAACAAGAGAGAAAGTGAAAACTGAATCCTAAAAAACGTCTTCAGATTTCTATTGTGCTTAGCTCCTCCACTGGACTGCAAACACGTTTACCCAATGATACAGGAGCTAACTGATCACTACATACCCAATATCAAGCATGGATCCTCACTCTTAACACTGTAGTTCTCTCTGTGCTGATTGACCATTAAGAATGCTGTTTAGTTCTCAGAAACCCCATTTCCTGTGCATCACCACTAGCTGTATAGAAATCCTGATGAGGTGCTACAAATCCTCCCCATATTTCTGGACTTGGTCATGAAACTAGGGGTGAGCACTAGCTGGCCTGAATGCAGACTTCAGGCAGCTGATCCCAGAAAATCTCTTCCCAGAGTCTTATCTCTGGTGATTGGCACCTTTGGTATTATCACTAGCAACCAGTGGGGCATTTCTGCATTCCTCCCAGCTACTGCATTTTTATCTACTACCTACTGCCTCACATTTTCCTAAAATTCCCACACATGGCCACCATTTATTCCATTCTTTTCTATATTTCTGGATTCAAGGCAGACTTTATCTTCTCTTGGCAAATCTTCCTTGAAATATATCAGTACTCTAAGAAGGAAGTAATTTGTGTGTATGCTCTGTCAGCTCATGTATTCTTTTAAACTACTACAAGTGTACACTCATCATATGTTTTGATTATCTATGAGCCTTTTAATCTCATCTTTCACTCATTCCTGAAACCATGAATATCCATGCTTCATGAATGTTATATGGAATGGAGGCCTAGAGTCAAGAAACTTGGCTTTGTTGCTCATTATTCCTTGAGTACTTGCTTCATTTTCTGAGAGGCCATTGCCTTACAAGAATTGTAAATTCAGTGTAGTGACAATGTCTTCCTGGGTCTTCTAAAACCCATAGCAGCTCCAGAGAAGCTGGAGCTCAACACATTCCACAGTTTCTTCCAATTATCCAGTTTTTCTACTGTCACATTAGAGATAACATTTTGATTCCATTTGGCTCAGCTATATCCCTCCTGGATACTTTCCCAGAGTATTTCAAGTCAACATATCACACTGGTACCAGCTCAGTCACAGTATTTCTGTACTAAGAGCAATAGCTAGATTATGGAGCCATCCATGGTGTTCAACAGAAAAGCAGTGAATATGAGAATGTAGTTTATACACACAAGAAACTTGTTTCAGCCATGAAGAAGAATGAAGGTATACTATCCATAAATAAATAAATAAATAAATAAATAAATAAATAAATGCAACTGGAAAGAATTATATTAAGTGAATTTAAGGCCATCCCAGAAAATCACCTTTTATCTCATTTATAAATCCTAGTTTCTATGTAACCACTCCCTCTCTTTCTCTCTCTTCCGTTCTCTAATACACACACATACATACATACATACTGAAAGACTTACAAAACATGCATATATAACTAAAGTTGATGTTAAATTAGCTAAAGTAAAAAAAAATGACAAATAAATGTACATAAAGAGAAAAAGTGAAGGTAGTATGGATGGGCTATGACTAATGAATGTCCCAGTGTAAAAAATTAACAAAAAGGTGTATATAATATTTTAGGTAGAATTCATTGTTTTTTTGTACTTTGACCAAAACTCATAATTTGATTTTTATAATTTGTTGTTGGTTTCTCTATAGACATACTTAATATTTATTAGCTTTAATCACAATGTATGTTGCTCTGCTTCTCTTGCTGTTGATTGTCCTCTGATAAAACATGTTGATTGTTTTTGTTAATCTGTTCCTCTTTTCTGCTCATTCCTTCTGATCCTATAGTAATGACATCAACTCTAGCTTTTGGTGTGACCATGTACCATATTAATTTTGCATAAGTGTGTATACACATGTGTACAGGTTTATATATGTAAAGACAAAAACTCAACCTGCATATTTTTCCTAAATGTGTCTATATTATATTTTTGAGATGAGATATCTTACTAATCTGTATATTTCTGAGTAGGATAACTGGCCAGTGACCCCCCAGGGATATAACTGACCCTACATCTACAGTACTGGGATTATAGGCATGGACCTCCATTTTCAGCTATTTAAATGTGACTTCTAGAAATTTTCTGTTTGAATGGCAAGTGCTTTACCAATGAAGCTCATTTACTCAGGGCATCAAAGGTAATATGGAGTGAATTAAAACAGATTGAGTATGGTTAGGATTATTTTTCTTTAAATTGACAATTAAATTAATAATTCACTCATTCCTTGCTAGAAAAATTTCATCATACATTTATAAAATAAGTATATCCTGAATATCTACTTTCTGCTAACCTCGGCTTAGGGAAGAAAAGTTGTACAAAACAGAAAAATTATACTCTCATAAAGTCAATAGTAATGTGGATTTTGGAGGAGGGGGAAAATACTAATTAGATGCTGTCTGTACCCTGGATTGCCCGATGCATGACCCTTCTTGTTTCTGTGGTTTGGAGATGTGCTGCTGTGGAATCAATGGCACAAGCTCTGGGTGCAGGGGAGAACACAATAGCAACCCTGTATGAACACTGATACAAGCGTTTTTAATACCCTCCAGTGTCCTATTGGTCCCTAGCAAGCATCTCTTCCAAACTGTAGTCGCTGATTGGCTGGCATTGTCTGTGTCAGCAATCCTTGTTTTCTCAGTCAGTCTTAAATTAGGTCCTCCTGCAGGAGTTGCCTTTGTAGCTGTGCAGCCCCTGGCATTTATGCACCAATCTTCTTACATGCCCACCCCTTTGTTTTAAAAATTTGACAGCCTAGTGGGAGCAGAGGTGCCATTGTCTGGATATTGTTGACCCCACCTTGGAGGATTCCCAGTTGATTGGACTGTGTCTGTCTTAGGTTGCCCTGTCCTCCAGGATCTTACTTGTAATTGATACCTCAAATAAACATCACTCTGGAAGCATGTCACACAAGAGAGAGATGAGGAACATCCCACATGATGGCTTCACAGATCTTTGCCATCCAGGCTGTTTTCAGTTCCTCAGGGGACCACAATTTGGATTTTCAAGAGCCATCAGCTTCTGGAGGATTATCTTATTTATGGAACACTGTCTGGAAATAAGTTGTGTGGACAGTTAATGTGACAATTACTACCATCATAACATAAGTGGCTATCTATGAGGGGTCAATTAACTTCTTAATATTGTCCCACACTTTTCTCAAGAATCTGGAATCTAGGGAAAGCCCAGATACACTGGTTGCATAGACATTGACTATGCTCTCCCTTAACAGCACAGAATTGTTAAGAATTGTTAAGAAATTTGTCCGACCAGGTAGCTTCAAGACATTGAGCCAACTGTTGTCAAGATTGAGTGGTGTTATATACCTGATAAAGGGTTAGGCAGATTGAGTGAAACCTTGGGTCTCTGGACAATAGAGCTATGTACCTAACATGAAGGGCAAGCTCTCCTGCCAATAAGTCAATCTGTTGTTGTAAAATGTGGCTGGCTTGATGAAGATATCGATTTAGTACCTCCTCCAACTGTAGTGCCTCAGCTGATTTATAGTCTGCTTCATTAACAGTTTCCATCACAGTGGCTGTGTGTCAAAGCAATAACAATTGTTGTCATTCCAGCAATGTCTGTAAACAATGATGGCAGCTGTAAGACCCTCTTTCCAAGATGTAGGGGTTTAAGTGAGTCTGGTTCATCAGTGTGATGGCATGAAAGTGTGTGGTATTTACCACAGGCATCCAAATCATGGCTGGCTCCCTCATCAAGAGAGTGGTTGTTGAATACCCCATCTAGCAGGCAGTCAGGAGACATTTTTCATGAAAGCAGTTAAGGCTCTCCATCATGGCAAAAGAATCTCACTCTCTTGTGGAAGTACAACAATTATATGGAGCTGGATCAAAATTTTCCTGCCTATTCCAGATCAGAAGATGGGGCTCCTCTTTTCTCCCTTGCAGGGACCTAGTAGCCCCTCTGTGAGGGTTAAACTAATTTACGAGGCTAGCAACCTCATAAGTTTGGGCTCCTTTTTATATCAACTTTGGAAAGGCATGATCCAGGGAAACCCTTCCTTGCTATAAATCTGTGGTTCCATGAGGGGATCCTAGGAGTGTTATCACAGAAGGGACTCCTCATGTGGTTGTACCAGGCCCAATATTTGTAAACAGGGTTCAGACCATTATCATTGAAAGAGAGAAAGTTCACATGAAATAGGACCTACACCAATGTTAGTTGTGAATTTCTTTTAGATTCTTAGGAGGTGACCAGAGTAATTGATTCTCAGGTGATTCTTTCAAGAAATGATTTGCTCTTTTTACAATTGCTTAGCCTTGAGGAATATATTGTATCCCAAAGGAGTCACTGATGCTCCATGAGAATAAGAAGGTGCTTAACTCCTGAGATGAGTAAGCAGGTCCATTGTCAGTCTTGAGTGCCCAAGGCACTCCCATGACCATCATTTCCGGTTTTATGGCTTTAATAGTATGAGATGCCTTTTCACCTGCAATGGCCATTGGGTAGACGTAGGCCAAACAAGTATCTACCACAACATGTACAGAGCTAAGATTACCAAAGGCTGGGGGATGAGCAACATCTACTTGCCAGATTGGGGACCTCTTTGGGTTAATTCTTGATCTTCTGAGGGTCTCCAATGGTGCAACAGGTGTGCACATTGCACAGGGCCTTGCAAGATGTTTATATTGCTATATAGGCAATTTGGACAGGAGTTTATATAAATTCTGAGGGGAAAGTTGAAATTGCTGGTGTAACATTCTGGCTTCTTTTAGCAATCCCATGTCTACAGCCATAATGAGGGCATCTGTTCTCTCTTTTTCTTCTGCTAATATGCTAGGCAATTTAGAATGCACTCTTATGTGTGGATAAACCAGGGATATGTCCTATTCTCAAGAACGTTATGGACCGATCTCATGCAGACATGTATTTGACTGTTTTGCTCTTTAATATAGTAGAAGGACAGGGTATGGACAGATCGTACTGCATATTGACTGGCAGAGACAATAATAACTAGATTCTATTTGGTAACATTCAAAAATTTTCAGGAGTCCAAATAATTCATTTTGTTGCACTTAGCCAGGATTATGGACTTGTGAGCTGTGTCTTTGGATAAGAACCCAGTATCTAGTGCTACCCTCCTTATTACCACGGGATGATCCTAGATATTAAGGATTGATTTTTCCAGATCCTTCTGCCTCTCTAAGATAGATGGTATTTTGCCTTTTCAGTATGGGAGACTAATAAGAGCCAAAATGTACCAGTGGACAGTCCTGTCTCAGGACATGAAAATACCCTGACCATTTGTCAGCTATATGTGGCTGAAGCCATACAGGGAGTCCCCATGGATGTCCACTATGCTTGTGCATCCTAGCCTGCCTGATCTGCCTCTTAATTGTTGCTTAATTTGTAAAAGCTCAACTTGAAGCTTGCTCCTGAAAAGATTCAGAGAGTTCCCTCATACGCCTTCCCGGGCGTTCCCCCACATGCCTTCCTGGGCTTTTCTGTTTCTGACAAGATTAAGCCATGAATCTTAATTAACTTAAGGTCACCTAAAAGTTTAAGATCACCTTCTACCTTGCTTGTAAGGCAAGTGACTTAACAAGGAAAATGTATAATATGGAACTAGACAAAATAATTCTATCATTCTCCTTACAATATTCTCAATCATTGAGGCAGATTCTGTCAGCTTTCAAGAAACTGTGGTGGGGTTTACGGCCTCCTTGGATAATCACATGCCACCAGACAAGGGTCTTGATTCTTTGTCCCGTCTTCCAACTACAGTTAAACCACATAGCATACCTTCCTCTATCCCCATTCCCAAGGCAACTATGTTTTCTTTTCCCATGTTAAAATCGGTTTGGCCATGTATATTGAAAAAGTTAAAGAAAGAAAAGCTAAAATATAGAACCTTTGCTTTTCAAATATTAACTGGGGACTATAGTATCACCTGATCTCCATTCAATATGGAACAACCATTCTGTCTGTATATTCTAACAGTGAACAAATCCATTAAACATGTCATCAAAATAGAACAAAAGAAAGTCATCTTACAGAATGCTAAAATAAACTACCTTTAGAAAAGTCAAATGCCTAAATAATTTGCAACATAATCCACTTTTGTCAACTGAAGTAGTGAGGACAGAATGCCTTTCATACTGTTTTGCAGATTATGTGCAATTTCTGTCAGTTTTTCTCAAGCAGTTCAAAAACTTATATGAGAATGTATAGGGGAGTTTTGTTAAGGAAGCATTATGAATGGAATGGTGAGATGGCTCAGCAGGTAAGAGCATCTTCTGCTCTTGCAGACTTTAGTTTGACGTGCCATGTTCAATAGCTTGAGACTGCTTGTAAATACAGCACCAGGTGACAGGACACTTGCTTCTGTACACCATGTGTACCTGAATTCACATGAATATACCTATGTACAAATATACCCAGACATACTTTAAAAGATAACAGAGGGATCATATTTCTGATTTCAAATGTTATTACAAAGTACATCAATCTGGATAGCCTTATATTGGCAAATGTGTAATTACATGGAATAATAAAAGAGCAGAAAAATCTATAAATATAGTTGCCTACCTTTCTAAGATTCATTTTAATTTTGAACTATGTGTCTATGTTTGTTTATGCATAGGTATATGCACTTGAATGGAGGAACCTGTGGAGTCCAGAACGCTCCCGTGGGGAGCAGTTCCTGAATTAACGTTCACTGACAACTTGCTTGAGATTAGTCATTAATGAGTCTGCCAACATCTATCTTTATTTTGTTTATTTGTTTGTTTTGTTTTGTTTTTGTTTTTTGTGTTTTGGGTTTTATTTTGTTTGTCTGGTTGTTTTTTTTTCTTTTTTTTTTTTTTTTTTTTTTTTTTTTTTTTTTGAGAAAGGGTTTCTCTGTGTAGTCCTGGCTGTTCTGGAACTTACTCTGTAGACCAGGCTGTCCTCGAACTCAGAAATCCACCTGCCTCTGCCTTCCAAGTGCTGGGATTAAAAGTGTGCACCACCATTGCGTGGCCTATCTTTGTTTTTAAATAAGATACGCATTATACCCTGACCAGTTTTTCTACTTATGAATATGTCCTTGAGAGACTGTCCTAGGCCTGAGAAAATGCTCTTAAGTCAAATATAGATACTGTGAACAATAAACGTACCAAGTAAGGATTTGTGGTCATTATTTATCTTCCTGTAATTGGTCATGAATTTAAAAGACACTGAGAAAATACATTTGCTCACTGACATGGTATTTACCAGCAGGCCTCCCATTCCTGTCTCTTGCATCTTCCTTCTGCCTTTCCTGTAATCATCTTCACTCCCCTGGTTGTGGTTCCCACATTTACTGACCAATTGGTTCTGACAAGATTCCTCTGAAGCTAGTGCTACAGATGCTTATGAACTGAATATGTGTGAAACGAGCTAAGTTCATGTCTTTGTAAGGGCTGTACACACTCTTAACCTCCGAGCCAACTTTTCAGCCCCAAATATATTCTTTTATTCAGTCAATTATCACTTGTAGAATGTTAAATCAATTTGATCGGCAAAATAGTCTTTTGAATAAATGATGACAGATCACAAGAGTCAAATCAGGCTATCACACAAATCTTAATAACCAAAATTATATTAAAGATTTAAGTGTAAGAGAATCATATTAAACTCTTATATTACTAATATCTGTTATAATATTATAATGTTCAAAAAATATATAAATGTGGCTTCATTAAAGTTTAAAACTTTTGTCCATTAGGATGTTATAAAAGTGACAAGACAGCTCATAAGATGGAAAATATACTTGCCAAGTCATTCTCTAATACGAAATATATGTAAGGAACTTAACTTATAATAACAGCCCCCTGTTATTAGTCACTTTCCTATGAAAGTGTTCCCTGATAAAACCAACTTAGGAAAGATAAAGGTTTATTTTGCCTTATAATTCCCAGGAAATGAAGTACATCATTTTGAGTAAGTCATGCAACTGTCGGGGAACGCCTTGTAGCAGGAGGCTGTGTGATTACATTTTCAGAAAGCCAAGAGGAACAGCAGAAAACAAAACAAGTCTACAAAATTGCAAAGCTCCTCACCAACTTGCAGTGATATACTTGTGTTAGTAAGACAAATGCTTGCAAAACCTTTCCAAGAATCAGCACCAACTGTGAACCAAGCATTTAAATAGAAAAGCCTGTAGGGGAGATTTTTCACCCAAGCCACCAAATCTCCTTATAAATGCCTTGTGCCAACCTCTAAAATCTATGACTGTTTTGACATCAGGTGCGAAACAGTATGTGGTGATACTACTAAATTGACAACAGTGAGATAAAGAGATTTTAAATAATCTACATAGGACTAGTGTTACAGCTGAAGGTCTTACAATGGAAGTCATAAACACCAGGACAAGAAAAGGTATGTGACCAAGAAGCAGGGATGAGAGTAGATAAAACATACATCAGATACCATAGGAACTTGGCAAGATTAAGTGAATAGGTTTAGGTCCTTTTGTTGAGATGCCAGAGCTTCTCCAAGTGTCCAGAATGATAGAAGGATGTTCTATAGGAGCTCAGGTATTTGGTTCCCCCTTTTAAGAAGGAGTGCACTGTCCACCATTTGGTCTTCCTTCTTCTTGAGTTCCTTGTGGTTTGTGGGTTGTTCTTCTTGTAATGCAAATTCTGGGCTAATAACCACTTATCAGAGAGTGCATACCGTGTTTGTTCTTTTGTGATTGTGTTACCTCACTCAGGATGATATTCTCCAGATCCATCCATTTCCCTAAGAATTTCATAAATTTATTGTTTTTAATAGCTGAGTAGTACTCCATTGTGTAGATGTACCACAATTTCTGTATCCATTCCTCTGTTGAGGGACATCTGGGTTGTTTCCAGGTTCTGGCTATTATAAATAAGGCTGCTATGAACATGGTGGAGCATGTGTCCTTATTACATGTTGCAGTATCTTTTGGGTATATGCCCAGGAGTGGTATAGCCGGGTCCTCCAGTAGTACTATGTCCAATTTCCAGAGGAACCGCCAAACTGATTTCCCACGGAAGGAGTTGCAGAGATTAACTACGGAGCAGAGACTGAAGGAAGGGCAAGCCAGCCTAAATATAGCTATCTCCTGAGAGTCTCTGACAGTACCTGACTAATACAGATGTAGACGCTTACAGAGATCTATTGATCTGAGTACAGGGTCCCCAGTGAAGGAGTTAGAAAAAGGACCAATGGAGCTGAGGGGTTTGCAGCCCCTTAGGACGAACAACAATATGAACTAACAAGTACCCTCAGAGCTCCCAGGGTCTCAACCATCAACCAAGGACTGCACATGGAGGGGTCTGATTGTTCTGGCAGCATGTGTATAGTAGAGGATTGCAAATTTGATCATCAATAGGAGGAGAGGAGCTCGGCCCTGTGAAAGTGTAGGGGAATGCCAGGGACAATAAGTAGGAGAGGGTAGGGTGGCAGGCATGGTGTGGGAGGCAACAGGGGTTTGTTTTTGTTGTTTTTGTTTGTTTCTTTGTTTCTTGGAGGGGAAACTGGGAATGGAGAAATTTACATGTAAATAAAGAAAATATCTAATAAAAAAAAATTAAAATTAAAAAAAAAGAAGAAGCTCAGTTAGCCTAAAGACCTGTACTGAGTTTCCAGTTTCCCAAAGTTTAGGAAGATGAATTGATATTATTTTAAGCCTCCATGATTTCATTTTATAGAAATGATAGAAAACTAGTATGTATTTTGGTACCTGGAAATTGGGAACTTTTGAAACAGATGTTTAACACAGCAGCAGTGGTTCAGAAACTGGTCAGGGGCTGGAAAAGGATGAGGATCACAGGAAAAGCATGTATTTCATTGACTAAATTTCTATCAGATGTACACATTTTCAGGGCTGGGGAGATGGGCCAGTTAGTAAAGTGCTACACAAAACTCCATCCTCAGAAACTGTGTGGTGTGGTGCATGCTGGTAATTCCAGTACTGGGACAAGGGGACAAAGGAGACTCTGGGCCTATTCTAGCCAACCAGACTAGCTGCATTATAAAGGCCCTGGTCCCAGTGAGTGAACTTTTCTCAGAAAAAGAAGGTAAAAGAATCCTGAAGGCTCACCTATGGCCTCTACACACATGGACATAGAAATTTATACCCACAAGTACACATATGTTTATTCCCTCAAGTACATATACACACCATCAACATTACTTCATATATACATGGAAAAAATACAGAAAATTAGGGCTTTCTGTGTGATGGTTCTGAATGGAGTGAGCATCATGTTAGAGACAAATCTATCATGTATTTCCAAATTCCAGAATCACTGGAGATAAATTTTGAGTACAAGTATCAATGCTGAAAGTGGTGTTGATAATACCCTTGATAATAAGAAATGGTAATCATGCAGGTTGAGACTGGAAGGAAGAAATCGTTGCTAAGGAATGATAGGGAAACTAGATGTGTTTCACTGAACATTTTCCCATTATATAGGAAGAAAAGCTTTAGATGGTGTTATGTTTATCTCTGAAGAAGTCCAAGAAAAATGTTGAATCTATGGCCTGATGTTTTGTTGTTCTTTGGTTTGTTTGTTTGTAGTTTTTATTATTATCACTAATATCAAAATGTGAGAGCAAAAGGAACATACTCACATCCGACAAGGAATGTTTACAAGAAGTGACAGAGTCTCTGAATTTTGAGGCACTTACTCTGCAGGCTATTAAACACTTGTTAGGAGATGCTGAACAGGTGACCCAAAGTGCAGTCAAGATATAACCATGCTGCCACTGGTCAGTCTGAGGGGAGGCTCACAATGACCACACCTTTACAATACTGGCATAGTACTCAGACAGTTATATAGATACCTCCATAGATATCAGGCTGTCTAATAAAGAAGGAAACAGGAAGAGAGAAGAAGGAGGAGAGAAAAGGGCATAGGAAAAGGACGATCAAGGAGTTAACATAATGAGGAACTGAATATCCAGTTAAATCCAGGTGATTCTTCAGCATGTTCTAGGAACATAAACACTGTCAATTGGGAAAAAAGAGACAATGGTAAAAATTCAATGAAAAGTGATAATCAAACTTCCCAAATGTCATAGAAAATATATAAATACAATAAGGGGTTTTTATCTGTCCTTGGATCATTCAGTTCCAGAATAAAAAAGACATGTCACTTTCATTGTTATTATAAGCCTTAAATAGCATAAGAGATGGGAGATATCTATTCTTTATGTTATTATGTTTATTTCCTTGCCAACAACCCCATAATATGATTTGCCATGTTCGGTTTAGGTTGATTATAATTCCAGTTGTTCAACCTTTATGGCCATGATTTTAAGATTCTTACTTTATGGTGTCTTTTTCTCCCTCATCTTCTCTCCTTGTGGGTCTCCTCCAACCCCAAGTGTGTGAACCTTAAGCTTTGCATGTCTCAATTTTGTCCCAAAATAGACTGCAGCATCTTTATTTAATCAATAGTTTAAGGAGCAAGATCACAATGTTTGTGCAGATTCTCACAATCCTGGGAGTCACAAGGCTTTGGGGCCAGTATTTAACACTAGAATACAGAACAAAATACCAAACCTCCACAAATCCCCTTTTCAGTCCAATAAATGGGTCCTTTTTACTTTCAGGTATAAACTGAATATAATTATAACATTTATGAAAACTATAAGGTATCATATATATTTAAATGTTCAGCCTGTTTACATTTGGCAATTTAGACAAAGAATTTTATCATTTATCCTATCTTGAAGAATTTAGACTTTTAAATCTACATAATTTTCTGTCATAATTTGTATTACTAATCTAAATATATCTTCTTAAGTCTAGAACACTCACATGCTAAACAACTTAGTTTAAATGTGAAATTAATTATCTACTCTTTATCCCATCAGAAACCTGAGAAGGAATAAATATTATTTGGGTATGCAGTTCCCAATATTCTCTATAATATTGGAGCATCTATCTCGATTCTTGTGTTCTAGAATAAATGACAGACCTTATGTGAAGCTGGAATTATGAATTATGGAATTCTAGAATTATCCTGTCTTGGCAGAACTTAGCAGTTGACTATGCAGTACTGATTTAACCTTCTTGGACAGCATTTTGTCTGTGCATGAATTTAGGTCTTCTTCCCGCCCACCCCCACTGGCTAGGTTGCCATAATTGAAATAACTCTACATAGTAGTTAGTGCTGTTCATCATCTCTTTGAGATGGAAAGAGGTACTGTCAAGAGCAGATCTATGTCACAGTCAAGATAGTAATTAATAATGTAATGATTTTAAATGCCATATTTTGTGGATCTCTGTTTGTTTTTGAAGACTATTTATAGGATACCTGGATAAGCAAGTATTGCCTATCTATCTCTAGCTATCTACTATCTGTTCAATGTAGGATGTACATGATGATCTAGACTAATATCAGACATGACCATGAGTTTGATTGTTTAATTATTAACTTGGGTTATTTTTCTTAAAGTTTTAATAGACGCAACTAAAAGAATTGGGACTAAACCTTGTATTTTTAAATGAGTTGTAGACTTAATGCCTATCTAAGAGTTGAAACATATATATGTTATAACAGAATTAATCTTAAAATGTGTATCAATATTTAAAGATTTTTTTCAGTTAGTTTGAACATATAAACAAACTAATATAAATCTGCATTCATACCATGTGAAAGGATGATGGGATGAAGCTTAAGGACTCCATATCCAACAAGATCTTCTGTTTATTCATAGACGAAGGTCTGGCTAGAGAGTCTGTTATGTCTGAACTAGTTTAGGGCTGTTCCTATGTAGAGGGATCAACAAACTTTGTTACCTGTCCTGTTTGGTTCTTGAATTTTTTTCTTCCTGTCTTCAACCAAGATCTTCAGGTGCTCTTTCTCTATAATATCTGATCCTTATTAATTTGGAAGGAGTCTAGCACTTAATTTCCAGTTACCACAACTACAGAGCTTCTTTCTTTCCCAAAAGATCATGTCTTTGGTCCAGCAATTTGAAGCCATTAAAAGTATAGATTGATTAACTTTAGCAGCCTCTTTCTTATTTAGGCCTATTCTATTTGACCTCTCTCATAGATGATTTGCAATAAAGGAATGACCATCAAACTTGTAACCACTTTCACTTTGATAAGTAAAACAATTTATACCAATTAAAGTGATTTAAAACAATTATTATAATTAATTGATATAGGGCTTCTCTGTATAGCATGGGCGTTAAATGGATCTGTTCTGCAGATTAGGATGGTCTCGAACTCTCAATAAACCAATCTGTCCCTGCCTTTGTTATTCCAGTATTGAAACCAAATGACTATTTATCTGTGTACCCTTGAAAACATTTGTATACATTCTCATTTCTTTCTCCTTTCTTTGGAGATTAATATCTGTGTATAAATATAACTATGTCCTCTTTACCTTTATATAAATTAAATATCCTTCTGTATATTCAATTTCATTCCAATTCCCTTCTATTTACCATATAAGCATATTGTCAAATCATCATGCATGTGTGATGATATGCTAGGCCAAGCAGTCCCAGTTTTCCTGTGGAAGTCCATGTTTATAGAGACTGGTATCTCAAGGTAGCCTTGAAATCTTAATTTATCTTTAAGATAAAAATAATAAATATTTTTAAAAATAAATCTTTATCTTTATAACTTTCTGATTGTGGGAGGCATGCTGGCTTGCTCTCTGCATTCTGAGCAGCAGAATATTGCCTGCTTTACTGTGTAGCAGAGGCTATTAGCATACAGACAATTATGTTGCATCTCTGGGGCAGCAGAAAGCAGAACTTTGGGAGCACATAGGAGTCCCCCAGTTTGTTGCTCATGGGCTTTTCCATTTGCCCAGCAATCATTTTGGAGGCATAGCTGTACATTAGCTCTTGTTTCAACCCTGGAAATCACCTTTTGGAATCACACCCCACTCCATGCTGTTTGAGGAAAAAGAATCAACTTGCTAAGAAACCATTTCCCTAACCTTTCTAGTCTGCAGAGACAGTTTCTATTTTTTATTTGAGAACCTGAAATTAATTTTGTTAATTGCACCGTGATGGGTGCAAATATGTTGTGGAAAACATTTAATCTCATTTGGAGGCTTCTATCCCTTCTTAGATCATGCAGTTCTGAGGGGGAAAAAAAAATGAAAAGACAGTGAAGGGAGGGGCCACAGCCCCAGGAGTGAGGATGCCCTTTTCTAACATACAAGGTCATGTGAACGAAAACAATTAGCATACAGTTGGGGAAGAGAGGATGCTGCTTGATCAAGCTTGCCCATATTCCGATATCAAGTATACTCCCATTCCTGTAATCGATCTGTGCTCATACACTCGCATTTGATCTTCTACTGAATCTATGAAGCAGTCAACATTTTCTCCATTTTAGAGATGAGTAGACTATGGTTTGGAGAGAACAAGGAAATTGTTCATGGTCACAGAGATGGTGTGAATTAACAACTGACATTCCCTTCTAGTGCTGAGAGTCCGACGTGCTATGATTGAACCCTCAGGTCCCCTTTCTCCTGTTAGTGAATTACAGCAACAGTTTATAAACCTCACCAAAAAGAGAGGTCCATCTCAGGTCAAAGGAGGATTGTTTTCCTGTACACTGATGGATTCCATTAACAGATAAGAAGGGAAAATTTTCTAACTTTCAGGGGAAGAAAGTAAATTAAGAGATGGAAGGAGGGAATTACTTTGAAATGCTCTCTTTAGGACATGATATGACTTTTGAACACATCAAGTCACAGTACCTTGGGCTGAATGCTTAAGAACAAGCCAAGATGGTCAGCCAACTGTGAAATGTTGTCTTCAGAGCTTTGGCTACTGGTGGGTTGCGCATGTCCCCAGATGATAGCCCTGTACCTGTGCAATAATTACACTTATGGAATTCATAACAACAGTAATAATAAAGAAGACATGAACTCCAGGGGTAAATATGTAGAGGAGATCCAATGGTTATGGATAAGTTAGTGGTGAGTATATATGATCAAAATACATTATAAAAAATTTAAGATTTTATAATAATATTAATAGTAATGATGATGATAATGATAAATATTTACTGTCAGTGAGAAGTCAATAGTGATCAAAGAACTCCTCCACTCCTACACCAGGCTCTCATTTATCACAGGCTGCCTGAAACTTACAATGATTTAAGTTTAGCCTTTAATTTCTTATTCTTTTGCCTCGTCCTCACAGGTGCTGGGTTATAGGCATTTACATCCATATCTAGCTTATGGGGTACTTGAGATGGAACACAGGGATTTCATCATGCAAAGCAAGCCTTCTACAAACACCCATGTTCCAGCATATGTCTCTTTCCACCAATGGCTGGTGATTCCTGAGTAAGATATAGATGATAAACAGGATGATTTAATCTGAAACCATAGAGAAATAAGTCTCTGTTGGATAGAAATAGAAACTGACTGATGGAGTCCATAAGTGAACAAGAGTCAAATATTGTACCAGGACGACAGGCCCTGCAGATTGCAACCATCTGAAGCTTGGTTCAAGGTAGAGATTCTAATTTTTTTTTTCAGATTTTATGAATTTTCAGAATTTATTCTCCTATGAAATAGCGCTTTGTATTGAAATTTAATTCTGAAATGCATCTGAACATTGCACATCAGTATTCTCTGGTCTTGTTTCTCTTTCTGCTGTGAGCTTCAGACATGTTCACATATTAAAACTAGTCTTTTTTTAAGATTTATTTATTTTATTTTATGTGTATGAGTACATTGTATCTGTGCAGATGTCGTGAGCCATCATATGGCTGCTGGGAATTGAATTCAGGACGGCCCCCGCTCACTCTGGCATAATACACCGTAGCACCAGAAGAGTGCGTCAGATCTCATTACTGGGTTATGTGTGGTTGTGAGCCACCCTGTGGTTGCTGGGATTTGAACTCAGGACCTTCAGAAGAGTAGTCAGTGCTCTTACTCGCTGAGCCATCCCGCCAGCCTCCCCCGCCCTCGCCCCCCCTTTTTTTGTTTTTGTTTTGATTTTTTTTCAAGACAGGCTTTCTCTGTTTAGCCCTGGCTGTCCTGGAACTCACTCTATAGACCAGGCTGGCCTCGAGTTCAGAAATCCGCCTGCCTCTGCCTCCCAAGTGCTGGGATTAAAGATGTGCGCCACCACCACCTGGCAAAATTAGTCTTGCAATGTAATATTTCTGCTACAATGTAAAGTTTTAAAAAGTTATTAGTCTGAACAAAATGACACAGTTATTTAAAAAGTCCTATAATAGTTTCAATACATTATACAATAGACTAAGAAATTATATTTTCAGCCAGGGAGATGATTCAGTTCATAAGGTGCTTGCTATAGTCAAGATTCCCTCTATTAATATGCTTTTCCTGCTATTATTAAACATATATAACAATTACTATGTATTAGCACCCCTTTTCAAAAGATTTCTGCAGAACTACAAAGACATACTGTTTTGTAGTTATGCCTTATAGACAAATATATGATTTCCTAAATCTTAATGATGACCCTATAAAAATTCCTAAAATTATATCAGTATTTATTAAGCTCTTTCATAGTGGGATTTCTATTAGGTTCTTTCTTATAGTCAAAACTTCAATGAGAACTGTGTCAGATTTAATATCACTTCTAATAGGAAACAGACATTCTACTTCTCATAGTACATTCCAAAAGGTTGTGAAACCATTAACCAAAGATCATAGAAAGGGAACTAAAGATTTACCATAGGTACTATTACAAAAGATTAAATATTGATTGTGTTTATCTGTACAAAATCTCACTAACACTTAATTATGTTTTTTAACTCTCCATGCACCTGGGGCTGGGATAGGTGATGGATGTTTAGGCAGATAATTACTCCTAATCGATATGCGTGTTGTAAACTTCTTACTTGATTTATGATTTGAATATACATGTAAACATGTGATGAGTATTTTGCTATGTGATCATGTCTAAGTGCTGAGGACAAAGAGAAGAGACAGAACTGAGTTGAGAACTTTTTAAACTGAACACTTTTTAGACAGATCTGAACAGAACTTTTTAGAACAGGACTGAGGGTAATTTTTAGTCAGGATACAAGAGAACATTTTAGACAGAACTGAACTGAAGAAGAAGTTAGAAGCAAAGGCTTTGATGGGAGAAAAAGCCCTGAGAGTAAGAGCATTAGTGTGATATCAGAGGAGGAGGAGAGAGCAAGATTAGAGGGAGAATGCAGAGCGGAATAACTTAGAAATTAAGGTAACATAAAAAATATGAGAACAATATGCAGAATTCAGAGTGAAAGAGGAAAAAAAGAAGCTGCAGAGAAAGTGGAAGGAGAAAACAGACTTCCACTTACCATGGAACAGAACAGTCTTCTGTTAGTAACAAGGCAAGCTTAGTCATATGAAGAGGAATAAAGCACACACACACACACACACACACACACACACACACACACACACCATGTAATAAATATTAATGAAAAATTAAAGATACTTTTTATCTTGGAAACTTAGATATCATACACGAATATATCAGCATGATCTAAAAGAACTTTTGGCGTGCTATAGAATGGCAGGATGAACATGGATATTGAAAGTAGTCCTTGACTGCCTAATCCTAGAGCCAGCGCATAGCTCACGTGTGTAAGTCAGAGACCAACTTGAGGGACTGAATTCTCTCCTTCCACCAGGTGATCTGAGGGAGCCTGACTCAGGTTGGCAGCAAGTGCCACTACTTGTTGAACTCTTTCTCTAGCCCAGAAATAATATTTTCTTTAAATCACACTGTGTGGCTATCAGGCTAGTTTTAAAAACCCATGATTAGATGGCTAATTATAGAAGTTATGTTTCAACACAGGCTGTTTTCCTAAGATTCAAACGGGGAACAGAGGGTGGTCATTCCTCTGTTTATCACACTAAAATATGGACACAGGCTCTCATTTCTGCATCTTCTCTCCCTTCTCAATTCCTGACCCTAGGAGATAGTCAAGACCCAGGGGCTGAAATAGTGTGCTCTCAATAGAAACCCCTTCTTCCTCTCCTTAAAAATCTACATGCTAAGCAGCCTTGTCATGCAGCGGCAAAAAGTTCCACATGAATCTGATTGCAACTTCTTAGTGTCTGCTGTGTGTGTCAGGCAGAAATTAACCCTGGTGTCTTCTGAAATGAAGCCATTCCTGTGCTTCAGAAGAGCAGAGTCTGAAGCAGTGTCAACTACCCAACTTGCTAACAAATACCAGGAATTGTTGGAAGAGGGATTTTGGAAGATTTATCCTGCCAGGCCTGCAGGGTGCTGGCTTTGAGCCCATTTTGATTGAGAAACACAAAATCGTTTTTTTTCCCCTTAAAATGGGAGGCAGTCTTAGAGATCATGACATCAAACTTTAGTCTCTCCAGAGGAGTTAGATGAAACACTCTTTAAAAGGACTGCAGCAGGCAGCGTGAGCAAAGGCATTCTTTCATTTACTACCTTAAACAAATAATCACTCCTTCAAAGAAGAGTGACTGAATACCATTTACACATCACAGGGACTTGTGCTCCCACACTCTCCAACACTCGCCAGTGCTAGCTCTGTTCTTATATTCTTTATCTTTTATGAAATAATATCTTCACAACGTTAGCTTCAACTTCTCACTAGAATATTTCCAACTATATTGCAAGACTTGTTAATATAACTGGGTTTACTGGTAAGAAGTTTAATCTAAATCTAAAAGATCTTTCCAACTCAAAACCAAACTACAATTTTTATATTACTGTGGCATATGCTATAGCAAATATATAACCAAATATACATTTAGAAATTTGTTATCGTTTGTGTGCGTGACTGTGTGTGTGCACATGCACATATCTGATCTGTGCAAGTAGCTGTAGTGTCCAGAAGAAGGCACTGAATGTCTGGTTCTAGAGCTACAGCTGGCTAGGTGATACCTGATCGGTGTGAGCGCTAGGAAGCAAATCCAAATCCTGTGCAAGAGCAGCCCCTGCTCTTAACTACGGAGCCGTCTCCGTAGCACCAATACCGTGTTATTAAATTAATTATATTTTGGATTTATATATTATACACATTTAATTTCATATATTCAATTTAAAATGGAAACGTTGGATGAATGCTGATAAAGGTGACAGGAAGTCCATAGATCCAGAGCTACTCATCAAGTTTCATAGAAATTCTGGTCCTGGGCAATAAAGTTCTCTTGGTTGCCCAAAATGTTATTTGGGCAAGTAGCAGAGAAGGATCATAGAAATGTGGAACATTTTGTTACCGTGAAAACATCACTGATTAAAAAACAAACATCATACACATACACACACACACACACACACACACACACACACAGACACACTTATTCACAATTTTCACATCCTCCTTATAAATAAGAATATTCTGTCATTTCAGAGCAATAAGAGTGGGCACATTATAACTGTAGTTATTGTTAGAGCCACACTTCTACATGTTTTGTGTCTTCAGCAATGCAGAAAGCATGTTATCCTCCCAAGTGCTGAACTACATGTGAGAGAGTAGGGTACAAATATGGAATCAGAGATGTGCTGGAAGACCTGTGATGGAACATGGAAATATGATATCATGAGAACTAGTAAGATACCTCATCAAGTAAAGGTGTTACCCCCAAACCTGATAGCCTGAGTTTGATACATGGTACCCACAATGTGGAAGGAGAGAACTAATTCCTCAATATTTGCTTATGACCTCCATGTCCACCTTGGGGAAAATAAAAACAACAAAATCAGAAAACAAAACAAAACAAACAAACACAAAACAAGAATGACAAAACAATTACTGCTAATGGTAGTGGTAACGGTGGAGAGATTATCCTGTGAATAATAATTTTATACATTTGTTTATTTTGTTTGTATGCATATTTGTCGATTTTATGGTTATTTTACTTGTCAATATGGCATATTTTAGAATCACCTGAGTATTGAGCCTTACCTGTGAAAGTGTCCTGATGACGTTAACTGATGACGGCAGACCTTCTCTCACTGTGGATAAGACCCGCTGGTACCAGCCAAGCTAAAAAGTGTGCTTCGGGAGAAGGTCATCCTACCTTTTGCTTGCTTGACTTCCTGAATTCCTTTGTCCTGCTTTTTTGCTGTTGATTTCTTCGTTGATCGTGGAACCAGGGTTTCCTTTCTTATTATCATAGACTAAGGAATAGAAGCAACATGTTGGTCTCTGGTTGCCAGGTGGGACTGCTGAGGCACCCAGGCTTTCAGACAAAGCAACAAGGACAGGAGCCACAGACTGTCACAAGCTGCCCATCCTCCAGTGAGAGGCAGCCATTTGGAAAGGCACCCAGCCTCAAGGACAAAGGAATGGCTGCTTTCTCAGGTATTTCTACAGTCCGCTGGCTTTGTTTTCTAGAGAACTCCAACTAATTGTGGGTTGGGGACGCATGTTTCACGTTCAAGAGACAAGTTGTGTTTGGCTTCAGACCCTCGGACAAGGTACATAATTTACAATAATTTACATATCCAAGCTGACCTGGCCTCCAGGTTCTCCCACTATCCCTCAATCCTTACCTGGCATAGGCTGCTCTCAACCCTAAAGTCTGTGGCTCAGGGCCTGGGCTGGGCTTTCCCAGATGCTTAAAACTCTCAGAGATCTGCTGATTCGGCATTACTGGTTTAAATTTAAGGATAGCAGAAAGGGACTCCCATATCCTACCAGTGACACCCCCAAGGACACTAAGAAGATTTGGCTGTAGTGCAGTTAAAGCACTCCACCTGGATTTTGGAAGCCCAGCCACTGGGGTGAGACAGCCCCAAATGACTTACCTTTTGCCAGGGCCAGGCTTAACTGTGGACAAAGGACAGCTAGAGAGCTAGCAATTTCAAGTTGCCTAAGATAATATGGGATCATTTCTCCCATGTGTCTCCTTCACAGAAAAAAAAAAAAAAGCCTCTTACCTTCTAGGCCTGATGGCCAGACTCCCTCTGCCTGACATGTCACAGAGGCCACAGGAACCTGGGAGAACTGTCTGGGTAGCAATCTATAGACTACTCTTCATTTTAATTACTATATGACATTATAATTATCTTTCTAAGGTCTCTGATCGTATTGATGGCTAAGCTAATTATAGCTTGACAGCTATAGAAGAGGCAACTAGCTCCTCACCCCAAAGTAAACCACCATTAGTCAATTCATTGCAGACATCTTTTTTCTTTTTTTTTTTTTTTTTACTATTCTCTTATCTAAAGAGAGTAGTAAAAATTTTTGCAATGGCTGCTCCTGTTGCCTGTACCCTGAGCAGCTCTCTGCTCTACCCTACTTGCCCTTGGGGGTTGGGGGCAAGTTGGCGCAGAGTCAAAGACCCAGACTCCAGGAGCAGGTGAGAAATGCCACAGCAAGCTCATCTGAGCACTGCTGTAAGCTCCTTTCATACCCTCCACCTATTATACCCGCTTTAGTCCCAAGAAAGTATCTATTCTAAACAGCAGTTCCTGATTGGCTGGCGTTATTTGCACCAGCAATCCTTGCTCTCTCAGGCAGTCCTCAATTAGGTCCTCCTGCAGGAGACGCTTGTCCCAGGTACATACTCCCAATGATCGACCACCTGTGTCTCATGGTCTGTATTTTGATAAGAAAAGATACAAAGTGTAAAGTTTATACATGTTCTGAGGATATGAAATCTTCTAAGAAAGTGTTTGAAAGTCTATTTTACATATCAAAGCAGATCTGGCCTCCAGGTTCTCCCAGCATCCCGAAGTCCCTACCTGGAATACCCTACTCCAACCCTGAACACTCTAGTCCTGGGGGGCTGGGCTGCCCTTCCCCCAGAGACTCCTCCTTATATAATCCAGACATTTTGGTTTCTTTAATATCTCCTTTTCTCCTTCTTTCTTTGTGCATATACACTTTCTTTCCTCTTCCCTCCCCTCCTCTTCTCTCTCCCCGTGGTGGTGACATCAGTGGTCTTGATCTTTTGCATTAGAATAGGTCCCCATCCATGTATAAACTGGTTTGGATTTGCAACCCAGATTTCGAGAATTAACCTATCAAGGCATAGGAATTGTTTTTCACTTATGCAATTTGTTCACATTGATCGATTTCAGGTTGTCAGGGTTTGTGTTAAATGCCTTGACCTGCTGACTCAGTTGACCAGATGCTATGTATATCTAAAAAATTATTTAATCATTCATTGGATTAATTGATTGGTTGATCGATCATTTGTTTGCTTGCTTATTTATTTATTTGTATGCTTGTGTAAACAGGTTGCAGGTGGAGTAACAGTTTACAGTTACTTGTGTCCCAGCTGAGAGGTTGCTGGGAATTCCAGTGCAGCAAGTACCCTGATAAAAGTGTCATATATTCACACAGACATGCACATACATAAACATAATTAAAAATATATTTGAAGAAAACATTCAATTCTCTGAAAAACAAACAAACAAACAATGATGGCTAATATAAAATACAGTAAAATTAAAAGGGAAGGGAGGAGCTTTCTTAAAAACTGAGCTAAACAATAGAGATCCAAGACTGACAATACAAGCTAAGTAAGTTTGTGCAGAAGAATTAAGGTGGATGATGAACTGATGACAGTCCCATCAATAATGTACAGTTCCTAAATTTGCAATTGCAAATCAATAAGGAATACACTAAGCCTATAGGAAACTGATGGATCAAGAAGGATAAAAAATAACCCACAAAGCAAGAAAATTAAATGGTACCCACAAATGCAACAGGGCAGTTTATGAAGAGCAGCCTGTGAAGAACTCTCTGAAATTATGATTGTGTTGTTGTTTGACCAAGAAGTAAGAAATCCCTCTAGGAAACACATTATAAAATTTTCTCTATAGCATGATGTTTGAGGATCAAATGAAATGTATTTTCTTGATTTAGGCTGTAAATCCATCTTTGATTCTATAATAAAATTTATTATGCCCAAGCATCTTGTGTTAATCCTGTTGGAGAAAAGTAATAACTCACTGACAGTATTAGTTCTCCTATGACTGCTCTAACTTCAACTACATATTCATGTCCTTTTACAAATGCTACATGTGTGTGACTGCATTCAGGTTTGTGAACCTATAAGTGCAAGGGTCTTCCGAGTCTAGAAATGGATGTTGGATCCCCTGAAACACAAGTTACTGGCAAGTGTGAGCAACTCTTCTGTAAGAGCACATGTGACTTAACCACTGAGCCATCCCTCCAACTCTGACTACTAGAAGTCACTACGAACCAACAGTCTACTTTGTACCCAATACCATGCTATGTATTTTATTTTGTAATCTCAATTTACATGCATTTCAAGGAGGAGAAAATATGAACAATTTTGAAGTGCAAGAAGGACTAACTCCTGATAACATCACTGGTGAGTATGAACTCTGCCTTCAATGAACAGGAAGTGTGGCACCACTCTGCTAAGGAAAGAAAGATGGGACGAGCATGTGTAAAGGAGACTCAATGGAGGGTGGAGTAGCTTCTCAGAAGTCATGAAGCTGTTTTTCCTGTTAATAAGGAAGCAAACTCTTGTAAAAATGGAAGAAGCATGGATATCCAGGCAGATTTTATATTTGTTACAGATTAACAAGGGCAAACTCAGAATGAAGCTCTGTTGGTGAAGTCTCTGCTTAGCCTGCAGGAAGTCATGGGTTAACTCTTCAGCGACTTATATAAACACCACGGTGACACTCACTTGTAGTCACTACACTTGGTGCTCTGATCACCTCATATTACCAGGAGGCATAGGCAAGAGGATCAAAATGTCAAGATCATCCTTGGCTATATAGCCAATTCAAGGCTAGCTGGGTCAACATAAGATCCTGTCTAAGAAGTAAAAATAATAGTTGCTATGGTATTTTGAATATGGATATCTCCCATAGACTCATGTGTTTGAATGCTTGGCCCACAGAGGGTTTTATTACTAGAAATTGTGGCCTTGTTAGAGAAAGTATGTCATTGTGAAGGCAGGCTTTGAAATCACATATATGTTTGTCTCCTTTTTTTGCCTGGAGATCAAGATGTGGAACTTTCAGCAGCTTCAGCAACATATTCAGCTACACACTGCCATGCTTCCCATCATGATCATAATGAACTGAATTTCTAAAACTGTAAGCCATTCCCAATTCAGTGTTTTCCTTTTGAATATTTGCCATGGAGATGATGTCTTTTTACAGCACTTGAAACTCTCAGTAACTAACAGAGTGACTAATGAATATTTGAAACATATTGCAAAACAATTAAAATAGTCTACAAATATTGTAAATAATCATATATTACATCTACATTTATAAAAATAATGCAGATATTCAAATTTAGTAAATAATATATCTGGGTAGCAAGACTAATATGTGTGTCTAGACAAACAGATCACACCTATCTCTATTCTCTATGTTTTTAATTTTTATTTCCTTTCTTCATTTGTGTATTACTTTCCAAAACAGAAAATATTTCCAGAAGAAGAAAATGAAGGTACTACCCTTTCAACTGCTCAAGAGAGAAATGCACAAGAATAAACATAATTGTATCTAGATTTAAGCAGCAACTTTCATGACAACTGCCTCTGAGAATCTGGTATCTTCTCCAAGGAAGGCTGCTCATTAAGTGAATGTCAGAACAGAAATATGGTAAAGTTACTAAAGAATGATGGTTTTCTCAGCGTTCAATTACCACAGGACCATACCTTCTCATTGAATACATTTTCATTCAATTGTGTGCCTATAAACTTGAGTCATATCCTCATGCCTAAGTCTGATAACCTCTCTTAGTAGGAGGCATACTTCTCACCTCTAAACTGGCTCATTTGATGTCTCTGTAGGTTCTGAGGAGCCTGAGGATTTTATGACCTTTGAGTATACCATACAGTTTGGGTTTTGCATATGGTCTGTATGTGATGATTGTAGGAGCATTTTAGCATGCCACCTGTTCAATGGTTGGTGATATTACCTAAAAATATGTGCTAATTATAGAGAGGGCTTAAGATTTAAACATGTGGCCGAGCAGTGGTGGTTCATGCCTTTAATCCCAGCACTTTGGAGGCAGACGCAGGTGGATTACAATGGGAGCAGATCAAAGCATAAATGTTCATGCCCATTACTTTATCTTTGTCTATTATACATATTATATATGATCAATCTAATCTATCATCTATCTATCTATCTATCTATCTATCTATCTATCTATCTATCTATCTATCTACCTATCTACTTATGTAGTGTTTGTTTACCTGTATGTCTACTCTCTATCATTGATTATCAACAATATATCATTTTATGTCAATCTTTTGTCAATCTGTCTACCATCTATCTTTCAAACAATTATTGTGGATTTCATGAAGCTATTGATCTCTAAAATAAAAATACACAAAGGTGTTGTATAGTGTAGTGTAGTGTCGTGTGGTATTGTAAGGACTAATCATCTCTACAGTTTTAGGACAAAGTACTTCTATATTGCTGAACTAATACTGTTTTTGTTCTTGTTAAGCAGTTTGTCTCCAGCTTTGTTAAACTAGCCAGAAGAGTTTGTAGGCTTAGCTGAAAGTCTGAGAAGAATGAAACAGACATATCTAGTCAGAACTCCTTTTTCTTTCTCTAGCTTTCTGATAGAAGACAAGATTGCTAAGTCTCTTTCCCGGGTCAGCTTGAGCACTGTAACTTAAGAGTATTTGGAGGCAACCATCTTTATGCCAAGCACTGCATTATTTATATAACTGACATGTCTCATTTTTCAATCTGAATTTGTTCCTACTTCAGAGATAAAACATAGAGAGGATTATTGGTGCATTATAGGTGTTAAGTGGAAGAATGCTTGTAAAATACAAGGCATGGGGCTCTAATCCCTTGTATATGTTCAGTAGGTATTTATTCAATCCTCAAACTTTGACAAGGGTAGCACACACTAGGGGAACTAACTCAAAGAATGAGTTAATGACTTCAAATTCTAAGCACCAATTTATTTACTGCTGGTAGAGATTTCTCTTTTCTTCCTTGAACCTGAAGAATTTCTACCCTTAATTTAAGATTAAACATTTCTTGAATATAGTTTCCCACTTCAAGTCCTCACATGCTACAATCTGTGTCCCTTTCTCTCTAATTGCCACAAAATTGGAACGTGGGGAAAGATTATGAGGTTTTTCAGCTCAAGTATATGATTTACTCTTTGAGAATTCAAGATACAATTTCATTTTCCTATGTAATCACTTCTTCCCCTGCCACTAGTAGGGACATCAAAAAAAGACACCTCAAGGATAGTGTAAGGAGACATTGAGATGTCCTCTGAGATAATAAATGAGTGGATGCAAATAATAGTTATCTATAAGTCATAGCTCCTGCTCCAAACCCTAATACTGCGGAATCACAGAATATTTTAAACTGATTTTCCATATGTATATTTTTATGTGTACGTGCATGAGTGTCCATGTGTGCTGCTTTATGTGATATATGCATGTGGATGCCATAGAACAAACTTGAGTGTCATTTCTCAGGCGCTTCCCACAAGTTGTTTTTACACAAAGTCTCTCAGTAGCTTGGACCTCACCCATAAAACTAGACTAGTATGCCAGTGAGACCCAAGGATCCTCCTATCTTTGCCTCACCAGATGTAGAATTATGAGCTTACATTACCAATGCAGACTTTTAAAACCTGGATTCTGAGAGTCAAATCAAACTCAAATCTTCATGTCTCAGACTTTCAGACTTGACAAACAACAGCAACAAAAGCAACAAAAGTCCCCTTATGACTTCAACATACTAACAAGTGTCTAAGATGCTATAAATATCATTTTCAAAAATGTAGCCACAGGCGGTTGCTCATTTCTTTGGCTTAAAGATTACATAATATAAGACACTTCAGTGGTTCAAATATCACTGTGCTTGTATACACACCATTGTTGATCTATAAAACATATGACATTGCCAACAAGTAAGAGATATTAGTGTAGTCCATGTTTCCATCTATCACAGTGGGATTACAGAAGGAGAAGCGGAAAATTGGAGTAAACGAAGGTCCTGGAAAAGGGAAAGCACAGTTGGCAAGGGGGCTCGTGTCAGAGAATAATTAATTATGGGAAACATTATTGTAAAAGCTGTCTCTGCCATCAAGCAGCAAAGGAGAAGCCAGATGGACAGACGTTAACTGCCTCAACTCATTGCACCTCTAGGTTGATTTTGAAGGCAAGATTTCAGCACAACAGCAGGAAAGGTCAGAAGGAAGTTGATTCCAGGGAGGTAGCTTCCATGTGCGGTCCAGCATCCTCTGTGAAGCATGAAACTGAGAGGATGAGGTCACACAGAAGATAGCTGAGCTTAGGGAAGATAGCAAATGGGAGAAAATCCAGAGCATCCTCCTAAGATCTGTAATTTTACATAAAATTGACAGCATGCATTTCTTTTCAATATCACTTGTTTTAAGAACTCTTATAGATCCTTCGTTTTATGCACAACTGGGAACTAATCTGTCCTTTCATTGCTTGTTTACTTAGAAGATTTTATAATATCTTTTCAAATTATCTCTACAGTTCTCTCAGCATTAGAGAATAACCAATTTCGATATATGAATTTTCACAGGAGTCCCTGTGTACTAGTTGCTAGACAAGAGAGTATCAAAAATTTTTTTCTATGTGTTGGGGTGTGTGTATGGAAAAATGTGTGTGTGCACCAACAGCCTTGGGAGTTGGTCCTCAGTCAATATGCACTTTCTCTTTTTTTTTCCTTTTTTTTTTTTTTTTTTTTTTTTTTTTTTTTTTTTTTTGAGACAGGGTCTCTTAGTCACTTGGAACCTACCAAGTAGGCTACGTTGGCTTCTCTGTGAAACATAAGGATTTGAGAGTCTCCAAATCTCAATACTTAATCACTGGGATGACAAATGAACAAATTTTTATATGGGCTTGGGAATCAATTTCAGGTCTTCTTTTTAGTGTAATAAGCACTTTACCAACTAACTTATCTCCCCCGCATCTCTAACTGAGTTATTGATCAGGGGCCATCTAGAAGGATTTTTAGAAACATATCGTTCATAGCCTACCCATTGTACATAAGAAGAGGCTCTATTCTAAGATTTACTTTTCATTTTCAGTTCGAGATGATTCTTATTTCACTGCAGGAAAAATTAAAACACTGAAACCTTCATATCTGAGACAAAGAAGAAACATTGGACAAAAGAAAAAGTAACCCAAATAATTTCTATATTTAGCCAGTAAGGTAGAAAATAAACACATTATATAATGCTTGTAAAATTATGGGATATTTTCCTGTTGGATACTTTCTTCTGTTTAGAAATTTCTTACAGATTATGTTCTACCTTGTCCCTGAAATCAAGCTATAGAAATCCTCTAAAAGATTTTCAGAAATGTTTTTTTTTAACACCATGTTGTAGAGAGAGAGTTGTGAACAACTAGTTCACTTGCACTCTATCATGTAGAGAGGGACATAAGAATACTGCAGGGCAGTGACTTCTTCAGAGGCCTTCAATATCCCTAGCACATTGAGTCCAGTAAAGGCCATTTGGAAGTCTGCCATTTGTTCCTATTTTATTTCTGTTGCTGTGAATAACATTCCAACCAAGGGCATCTGAGAAGAGGAAAGGTATTATTCATCTTACAGTGTCTGGTTACAGCAAGTCATTGTAGGAAAATCAAGGGAGACACTTCAAGCAATGCATTCACATGGAGAAGAGAGTTTAGATAAAAGAGGTTATTAGATCCATCCATCAAGCATTCTTGTTTGGCTTTCTCTTATCTAGAGCAAATCCTCTCTATCTCTGAATCTAGTACACCAACCATGGACAACATCCCACAGGTGTGTATGCAGGCTCACCTAGTCTGAATAACTCTTCTGACCTGCCTCTCTTCCCAGGATATTTTAGGCTGTGGCAAATGGATGGTTTTAAATGAACATCACTCCATTGTGTATCTGTTAATTAAAAGAAACTGCATGTTGCAGACACTGCCTTAAAAAGAAGGGGAGCTTCCCTTAGACGAGGGCTTTGAGAATAACACAGTTCCCTGCAGCCTCCTGGAACAAGAAACATGGGAGAGCTATGCTTTTGTGCTGGGTAGCAGCAGTCCCAGGCCATAACACTGACAACCACCCATAGACACACTCTCCTCACATTTCTCCTTTGCAGATGTGTTCAGGTATGCTTACTTTTTTGTGTCCATATATGTGTGTGTGTGTGTGTGTATAGCCCAGTGAACATTTTCTGCACTCGAAAATGAAAAAAAATAACATTCCTGCACCTGTAATTTTCATTGTTTATTTTGATTTATTAAAAGTTTTTTTTTACTCTTTAACTCTTTTATATATGCCTATGTTGGATCTTTGTCACTTTTACCCACATTCCATACCTGTCTCTATCTCTACCTTCATGTTCTGAACAACCCTGAGTGCCTCAGTGAGAGGTGCGTGTTATGAAGCCCCTCCCCAACGCATGGAAGAATGGTGACAGGCACAATATGTGCAGGTTACCAGGGCTTGCATAAATCAGTTCTCTATTTCCACTATGTGAGTCCCAGGGATTGAACTCAAGATGACAAGTTTGGACCCAAATGCCTTTACTCTGTGAATCATGTGACTAGTTGTGATCCTGCAAACATCATTTTATAAAATTTTCAAATACACACATTTTGGACACTGTTATTCACAGTGGCATGATAATGAAGCTGTAATTAGTTGTTTTCTTCTGAAACAGTCATTCTCATTAGAATCAGTTCTTACATTATCATTGCTAGCTCTTCTGAGACTCAAATATTCGAAGTTTCAATAGATTTGGTACTCTGCAAAATGACCACATACCTATATAACATATGTACATTGTTCTTGCTCAGGATTCTCATGCTGAGTATGGAGGAAGCCAGAACACAAGCACCAGTTGCTAGCAATAGACTACAAATACAGTTAAAGCTATTAAGTAAAGAAGCAGAGGAACCTCAAGGGGCAGCTTCCCTGACCACCAGGGCCCATGTGAACTTGTATAGAAGTACCTGGCTCTGTGCTGTTGTCTCGTCATTGCTTAACACAGCACTGCAATCTTGCAGTTGCTAGGGCTTTTCCCCATATCTCTGCCCAGCTCAAAATACAGAATTCAGAGATTATAGGAGGTTCCTTAGGAGGCTGTATCTTAAAATTAGTCTATGCAGAAGTGGAATATGATAGAGGGAGAACAAGCATCCAGTACTTTGAAAAGTAGAACAAAGCATGAAAATTCTGTGTGGGTTGCAGGGTTTTGGATGTGCTGGAAATCGCACAAGGAACATGGGTGTGGTGGTACCCATATCCTTTTATTAGAATATGTCTAATGGTTGGAAAGAAAGATAAGTTGGTAAAAGGCTTGGTGCACAAGCATGAGGACCTGACTTTGATCCAGCAGAACTCATAAAAGCTAATAATATACAGTGAGACACTGGGAGATGGAGACCACTATAGCCCAGGACACCATGTCTCAATAAGTAAATAAGTAAATAAATAAATAATAAATAAGGTGAATAACCACTGGGTAAGCTAATTCTGGCTTCCATATGCATGCATACACATGTGTACAAATGTCATAACATCTTATCTATCATCATGGAGCAGACTTATTGCTGCTTGGTTCAGTTTTGTACAAGCACCTGAGCAACATTTTAGTTTCTCAGTAATCAAATTGAAGAACTTTACATTTTTGTCAGGATATCTTCATTTTAGTCATTTCCAGACCCATAAAAAGCCATATAATCCTTTCCGAAGTCATTTTGACTTATCAATATTTGTGATAGGTTGGGGCTAGATGCTACTCGGGCTATGCTCACCTGCAGGAGATCCTTCTACCCTTGGCTGTTCTTAAAGAAATGGAGAGGTATCCTTAGATGACTCTTGGTAACTCTGTGATGCTCACTTCCCTATGCTATGAATGTGGCATATCCAGTCCTATGCAATGGACACACATTAAATAAAAATCTGAACCTTTGCCATCTGTGAATTAGGGACATCCTCATTGTAAGTACATTCAATAGGCTTCTCACAAGCTGCATCATGTAAATCTTCTTCTCTTCCTTTCTGCCTCTGAAAAAGGAGACACCTGCTTGACCTCAGTGACCTGAACTCCTTTCAGTTTCCTCACAACCCTGTCTTTCACTGACCTTAGTAATTCTCTTACTAAATAAATCTTTTACCAAAATGGACAATTTATTGCTTCTCTTGAACCACAAATCTGAGACTATGGTCTCCACTTATCTTTCTTTCTTTGATTGTTATCATCAGAAAGCTACGATGACTGAGGTACAATGTTTGCATGATGATAGCTTACATTCACAACACAGACACCCATCAGTACATGTTTGTCCTATCACATCTTGTCTATGCCTGTGCTGTGGCCCAGAAGTTATATGAGTGTTGGGAACAGAGCCAGTTATTAGAATATAAAAATAGATTCAGAGCTCTCAAAGCCAAATGTGTATGTAAAATCCTCCAACACTCACAGATGATAATATTAGAGTTTTAGCCAACAAATGCAAGTTGGCATTACTCTTGAGTGCTAATATCCAAAACTAGCCAGAATTTCTTGTGGCAATTGTTATTTATCATGGATTTGGCTCTAATGTTCTAATGAAGTACTTTGGTTTGGGTTCAAGTGATCTTTCTGCCTAAAAATGGAGTTGACATATACTTCAGAGGCAGCTTAAACCAGTCTCAGTCTCTCCTGCTTTAGAATAAAATTGGGTTACTATAGTTTGCGAAAAGGGTTTCAGGATATAGGTCACAAAAAGAAAAGTGTGGAAAGAGCTACAAACTGCAAATATATACTGTCTGTAGTGAGCTTGTATCAATGCAATTTTTAGAACCCATGGAGGAAACTTCTCAAAGGGACAGATGTGGACTTGAAATGGCCAGATATAAAAGAGGAGCCAGTGCATGAAGTGTGTCCTCCCCACTGCTTTGTGGCTTTGTGTCCCAGAAGATCAAGTTCCTCAGATTAACTTAGCTGGTTTCCCCTTTTGATAAATTCTAAAATCTGAAGATATCTGGGTCTAGGTGAGCCACTGACTATCTATCCTACTGCACTGGACAGGAAGCAGGTATTTTTATCTCCACTAGTCTCCTGCCCTAGGCTTCACTCTTAAAGGTGTAGCTTTTGTTATGATCATACATTTTACCTCCATGGAGATCAAGGTTAGGTTCATGATAAGGTACACAGCGGTTCTCTACTGTTAATGGACTTAAGGACAGTCTCTATTGATATTCTTTTTCTTCAAATTGTTGAAGTGTTTGAGGTGTTATTCTGCTGAAATGTTCTCTGTCTTTGCTAGGACCTGTAAGACAGGATGTACTATAGGTGTTTGGGTTGAGTTAAGAAATCCTGAGGATACAAAACTTGAAGACTTGTTCAAGAAGTAGGAATCTCAGCCAGGTTGTGAATCATATTGCAGAGTAGGAAACACACACACAGCTGACCATGGAAAATGGTATTGGAAGAAAGAGGAAGGCCACTAGAAAAGAAGAGTCCAGTGGTTATCACCTACAGTACATCCTAAGTGCTGAAAATACTTTGCTGCGACTGCAGGGACCTCTTTATATCTTGGGGGGGTCAGAATCAGATGAGACAAAGGACTTTGGTACTGGGGAAGCAGCTCTTGTGGGATTGTTGATTAGTCTTCAGAATTACTTGAAAAAACACTTCTGATGGCAGTAACACCAATTATAAATAGTGTGTGTGTGTGTGTGTGTGTGTGTGTTATCTGTGCACATGTATGTAAGTGTGTATTTGTATATATGACTGTGTTAAAATGTGTGTTTGTTTTTGTATGTTTGTGTGTGTTTTTATATGTGTGTGAGAATGAGTGAGTATGTATATGCATGGTTGTGAATTTGTTTGAGTGTCTGTATGTTTGTATGTGTGTGTGTGTGTGTGTGTGTGTGTGTGTGTGTGTGTGTATCTTGCTGTCTGTATAGGTGCACAGGAGTGTGAGGGTACTCATGTACGTATGTGTGCATGTTTGTGGAGAGAGGTAGACAATTGGAGGTATTCTTACTTAGGTATTTTCCACTTTAAAAAATAAATTTTAATAATCAAAAAGGTAAATCATATGAATAAAAGTGTCCAAGACCTAAACAGGAAAATATAAGCAACAAAAACAACACAACTGAGGCAAACCTGTAGATGGAAACCCTAGGAATGAGAACAGGAACTGCAAACATAAGCATTATCAACAGAATACAGGAAATAATGATGAGACTTTCAAGCATAGAGGATATCATATAAGATATCAAAATATTGCTCAAAGAAACTGCATAATCTAAAATGTTCATGACACAAAATATCTAGAAAATTTGGGACACTATTAAAAGACAAAATCTAAAAATAATATGAATAGTAGAAGGAGAAGATTCCCAGCTCAATGGCCCACAAACATCTCCAAAAAATCATAGAATAAACTTCCCTTAACCTAACAAGAGGTATACCTGTAAATGTACAAGAAGTTACAGAACACCAGATGATTTGACCTGAAAAGAAATATCCTCTTGCCACATAATAACCAAAACACTAAATATACAAAATAAAGAAAAAAAATTTAAAAGGGTCAAGGGAAAACAGCCAAGTAACACAGAAAGACAGACCTATAAGTATTATACCAAAATTTTCAACTAAGATTCTAAAATCTAGAAGTGCCTGTGAAGAAGTCCTAGAGACAATTGGAGACCACAGATGTCAACCAAGACTGTTATTCCCAGCAATACTTTCAATTATCATAGATGGAGAAACCATGATAATCTATGGCAAAACCAAATTAAACAATTTCTTTCCAGTAACCCACCACTACAGATATACTAGAAGGAAAACTCCAACCCAATGAGACTCACTTCACTCAACAAATCAAAGAAGTAAATAACTTCACATCATTAAAGCAAATAGAAGAGAATCAGACACACCCAAATGCCTCCACATAGCAAACAACAATATCAAAATATTAGGAAGTAACAATCATTGGTCATTAATTCCTTTCAATATCATTAGACTCAATTCACCAGTAAAAAATTCAGGCTAACAGAGTAGATGCTTGAATAGAATCCATCCTCTGCTGTATATAAAAAACATATCTCAGCAACAAAGATAGTCCTTATGTTAGTATAAAAGGCTGTAAAAAGGTTTTTCAAGCAAATCACCCATGAATCAAGTTGGAGTAGCCATTCTAATATCTTATAAAACACACTTTCAACTGAACACTACACAAAGAGACAGAGAAGAACAATTAATGCTCATCAAAGAAAAAAAATCCACCAAGAGAACTTAATTCTCAACACCTATGTCTTAAATGCAAGGCTCCCTACATCATAAAAGAAACATTACTCACATTTAAATCGTACATTGAACCACAAACAAGCCTCACTCTTACCAATGGACATATCACCAACAGAGGAATTAAAAAACTACCAGAGGGGGCTGGAGAGATGGCTCAACGGTTAAGAGCACTGACTACACTGCTGAAGGTCCTGAGTTCAAATCCCAGCAACCACATGATGGCTTACAACCATCTGTAAGATGGGATCCAATGCCCTCTTCTGGTGTGTCTGAAGACAGTTACAGTGTACTTACATATAATAAATAAATCTTTAAAAAAAAAAAGTACCAGAGGTTATGACTCAAATGGACCTAACAGGTAATTATAGAATATACCTGGTTCTTAGAACCTCACTAAACCTTCTTCAAAACTGAGCATATAATTGGTCAAAACCAAACTTCAACAGATACAAGAAGATTGAAATAACCCATATATCTTATCAGATCACCATGGATGAAAGCTGTAGTTCAACAACAACAGAAACAACAGAAAGCCTACATATTCATGAAAACTGAACAACTCCCTGCAACTCTCTACTCAATGATGACTGAGTCAGGGAAGTCATAAAAGAAGAAGTCAAAGACTTTCTAGAGTTCAATGAAAATGAGAGATAACTGCACTGAGTACCCTCAGAAGTTAAAGTGTTTGCTTTAAATTGAAAGTACATCTTAAGTTCAAGAAAAAAAAAAAAGCAACCAATCACACCCAGGAGGAGTAAACAGCAGAAAAATGGTTAAACTCAAAGTGAACAAAAGGAGCGCAATACAAAGAATCAACAAAAGCAAGATATAGTTCTTGGAGAAAATGATCAAGATAGACAAACCTTTAGCCAAACTAATTAAAAGGCAGAGAGACAATATCCAAATTAAAATCAGAAGTGAAACTGGAAATGTAACAATGGACACTGAGGAAATTCAATAGCTTGAAGGTCTTAATTTAAAAGACTATACTTCACAAATCTGCAAAATCTAAATGACATCAATGATTTTCTAGATAGATACTAATTATCAAAGAAAGATTAAGACCAGATAATTTACCTGAGTAGTCCTCTAACACCTAAGGAAATAGAAGCAGTCAATAAACGTCTCAATAAAAATATCCCAGAGCCAGATGGTTTTAGGACAGAATTCTAAAGGACTTTCAAAGAAGAGATAATGCCAATATTCTTTAAGTTATTCCACAAAATTAAAACAGAAGGAATATTGTCAAACTCATTCTACAAGGTCATAATCACCCTGATACCTAAACCAAACAAATCACAAAAAAAAAAAAGGAAAAAAAAGAGTTTCAGAGCAATTTCCCATATGAACATTGAAGCAAAAATATGCACAAACTGAATCTAAGAGCACATCAAAGACACTCATCTACCATGATTAAGTAGACTCCATCCCAATGATGTAAGAGTATATGAATATATAAAAATTCATTAACATAATCTATCATGTAAATAAACTGAAAGAAAAAATGATCATCTCACTAGATGCCAAAAAAGTGTTTGAGAAAATCCAACACATCTTTATGATGAAAGTCTTGGGTAAAGCAGAGATAAAAGGGGCATAACTAAACACAATAACAGCAATATGCAGCAAGCATAGAGCCAACATCAAATAGAATGGAAAGAATCTTAAAGCCTTTCTACTAAAATTGGGGACAAGCCAATGCTGTTCATCCTCATATCTCCTCCAGAAAATAATATAACTGTAGGTGATCAAGAGGATACAAATTAGAAAAGAACAAGTAAAAGTATCAATATTTGTACATGATAAAATAGTAAACATAAGTGACCCCCAAAATTATACCTGAGAACACCTGCAGCTGATAAATTTCTTAAGCCCAGAGGTTGGCTACAAAATGAACTCAAAGAAATCAGTAGCCTTCCTCTACACATGGGATACAGTCTGACAAAGAAGTTAGAGAAACAGTACCCTTCACAATAGTCACAAATAACAAAATGCCTTGATCTAACTCTAAGGAAGGGAGTGAAAGTCCTATATGAGAAGAACTTCAAGACTCTACAAAAAGAAATTAAAGTTATCAGAAGATGGAAAGATCTTCCATATTCATGGATCAGGAGGTTAACATAGTAAGGATGGCCATCTTCTTGAAAGCAATCTACAGATTCAATTCCATCCCACCAAAATTCCAATAAAATCCTTACAGAACTTGAAAGAACAATTTTTGACTTCATATGAAAAAAAAAAAAAAAACCAATAAACCCAGGATAGCTAAAACAATCCTGAATAATAAAAGAATTTCTAGAGGTATCACTATCCCTGACCTCAAGCTATATTACATAGCAATGATAATAAAAGCTGCATGATATTGGTATAGGAATAGACAGGCTGATCAACAGAATCAAATCAAAGACCCAGAAGTAAACCCACAAACCTAAGTACACTGGGTTTTTGACAAATAATCCCAAACCACATAATGGTAAGAGGAGACCATCTTCAACAAATGGTGCTGGTCTAACTTGATGTCTGCATGTCTAAAAAATGCAAATAGATCCATATGTATCACTCAGCACAATACTGATGTCCAAATAGATCAAATATCTTGATGTAAAGCCAGACTCTGGCCTCTTGCAAATATGTAGCAGATGAACATTGCCTAGTCCTGCATCGACTTGATGTGCAGGTAAAGTTAGTTTGGACCAGGGATGACAAAAGAGAAGGGAAGGCTAGACTGGGGAGACTTTCATGAGGGGTTATTGTGTGGAGGGGGGCTGATATTGGAATATAAAGCAAATAAATACATTTTAAAAAATCATTTTAAGTCAGAGGTATTCTCACTGTCCTCGAATTTTTACTTACAAATTAGATGAGAGTAGGTGCCTAGCAAGTCCAGTGGATCCACTTATATTCTCCTCTCCCTTCAGGGCTGGGATTATAATTCACTAAGTAAAGTTGCAGAAGGAATACTTTATTGAGGGCTTGTTTACAGTTTCTGAGGATTAGTCCTTGAACATCATAGTCCTGGCAGTAGATATGATGCTGGAGCACTAGCTCCTAGCTTACAGATGATCGGAAAACATGTGGAAGTAGGGTCAAACAGTGACACGGAAAGACACAGAGAAAGTTAGACAGAGACACAAAGACCCACATAGATAAATAGATATAGATGACAGATAGATAGATAGATAGATAGATAGATAGATAGATAGATAGATAGATAGATAAATTGATAGATGATAGTTGAATGGATAGATGAACAAACAAATGGATGTATGGACAGAAGATAGACAGAAAACACTAACTACGAAAGCAAGGACTTTTGAAATCACCAATCCTAGCCTAAGTGACAGGCCTTCTTTAACAGGGTCTTCCACAATAATTCTTCCTAAATAGTTCCACTAACTTGGAGCCAAGCATTCAAATATATGAATCTATGTTGGCCATTTTCACTTAAACCACACATTTATCATATCTGTGGACTAAAATCAGGTCCTCAAATTTACATAGCTAATACTTTACCAATAAACATCTCAATCTCAAGCCCAGTTGTGAAAGTGTTAAGGAAGCATTCACAGTTATTCCGCTACTGCATTTCCTTTACTTGTTTCAGCTTCAATTTCCTTATCTAAAGGCTGGGTATGGTAATATCTTCTCAGGCCTAAAGCATAGTTATGTAGCAGGCTGTGGGAATCACTATCTTGATAGGGCTGCATTGATAGATTTTGGAGTACAGAGTTTCCAATCTTTAATTCATTATTCCACTATACCTAGAAATCTCATTTGCCATGTGACTCAAATGTAGTTTCAAAGATAAAGTAGCCAGTAAGTAGATGGCCTCAGTACTAAGTAAGACATCCAAATTATCTCTAAAGACTTTCTCAGACTTTGAGGCTAATATAAGTGTTATGTGGTTGATAAAATACCTCTTCTTTGTAAATATTCAGCAATGCTAAGGGCACCAATAATCAGGAGTAGTTGACAATGTTAAACTTGTTTTCCCAGGAGTGTTGATAGACCATAAGTTGCCAAGAATAAATATGGATGTGGACCATATAATCTGGACTGATCTCAACTAAACTGTACTAATTTATAGTAGAGAGATACTAATTTATAAAACAGCTTGCTATTAAATCTATTTAGCAAAATTATATAATAGGCTTAGCTTTAGGGTCCATGAACTCCCCACCCTTAATTTTTTAGTCTGCTTTGCAGTAATAAGCAGGTATTTTTTCCTGTGGAATGGACCTTAAATTCAATCATAAAGTAGTTGGTTACACTCAAAACATTTGGGCCACTGCCATACGTATGGGCATAAATTGCCATGCTTGTCATTATTACAATTGACCAGATTCACTGCCTGGAAGAATCAATTTTCTTAAAGGGTATACTCCAGTAGAAGGTCCTACACACAGAAATATATAGACAGCAAAATTGGAATCTATGTATCACTAAATAATAATAACAATAACAATAATAATAATAATAATAATAATAATAATAATAATAATAATAATAAAATAGTAGTAGTAGTAGCAGCAGCAGCAGCAGCAGCAGCAGCAGCAGCAGCAGCAGCAGCAGCAGCAGCAGCAGCAGCAGTAGTAGTAGTAGTAGTAGTAGTAGTAGTAGTAGTAAATAAATAGAAGAAAAAGTTTGGAAAATAGAAAGGTAGAAAGATAGTGATAGATCTGTGGAGTTAAGGGTAGGAAATGAAGGTGAATATAACAAAAATACATTCTCAAACCTTTAATAAATTATTTTTGCTAGGTATTTTTGTGTAAATTTCAAAAACATGAGAAATCTTTAAGATGAACTTTATAAATGACAAAATGCTCCCACAATGTCAAAAGTTTGGGTTTAATGGTTTCTTGTCACAATTAGACCATCAGAATCATTAACCCTCCCATATAACCACTAATGTTTCTGCAATATGTAAACTAGTCAGAATTACATTTTCAGTAACACACACACACACACACACACACACACACACACACAGAAAGTGGATATGAATCCAACGAATCAAAGTAATTATTTGAAAATTTGGTCCTGTGGCTTTTTTCTTGTATATTAATTTTATTTATATATCCATCAATTTCATTTATTTATACTACACATTCTGGTGAAAACCATCCTTGTACCTTCCACTCTACCCCTGTGTCTTATTAAGGGTTTTACTGTTATTAATAGACACCATGACCAAGGCAACTCTTATAAGGACAATTTTATTGGGTTGACTTACAGGTTCAGAGATTTATTCCATTATCATCAAGGCAGAATTGCAGCATCCAGTCAGGCATGGTGCAGGTGGAACTGAGGGTTTGGCATCTTCATCTGAAGGCTGCTAGTGGAAGAATGACTTCCAGGCAACTAGGATGAGGGTCTTAAGCCCACACCCACAATAACACACCTACTCCAATAAGGACACACCTCCTAATAGTGCCACTCCCTGGGTCAAGCATATACAAACAATCACATTCCACTCCCTGGCCCCCATAGGCTTCTTCAAACACATGAGTCTATGGAGACCATATCTAAACATAGCATAATGCAAAATACATTTAGTCTAACGAAAGTCCCCATAGTCTATAGCAGTCTCAGCATTTTTAAAAGTTCAAAGCCTCTTCTGATATTCTTCCAATCACTTCACTGTAATCTCCAAAGAAAGTCAGGAAATCAGCTGGGCAAACTCCAAACTTTGCATCTCCATGTCTGATGTCAAAGCAGTCTTCAGATCGCCAAATCATTTTTCTTCTTTGTTGACTGTAACAGACTTCTTTATCCTGGGTTGGTTTCACTCCCTGTGATCTTTACTCAGCTGATAGCCCACAGCTTTGGCATCTCAAACATCTTGGAGTCTCCAAGACAACTTCATTGCTACAGCTTCTAGTTTCAATGTCTGGGACCAACGTTTACCTTCTGGGCTTCTCCAAAGGTCTGGTGTCACTTCTTTGGCTCTGCCTTCTGTAGCACTCTAATTCCATAGCTACTGCTGTTCTTACAGAACATCCCATGGTACCAGCATCTTTAATATGTTGGGTCTTCCACTAAACTAGATTTAACAAATAACCACTCATAAGCTCTTTTCATGATGCCAAGCCTCAAATCCTTTGCACGACTCCTTCAGTACTGGACCAGCATCTTCTATTGAGGTTGATCTTTCACCAATGGCCTTCCATGGCCTCTCCCAGTGCCAAGCCTCAGTGACTCTTACAACATTACCAAATACAGCTGCAGCATGAGGTACATCCTTGGCTATTTCTGGGACACAGCTTCTTTGTGCGCTCAGAAAACACTTCCCAGTTTTCATCTCAGTGATGCTTGTCTCTTCTAATTTCTTAGCCCTGGTTAACCAGCATCTCTTTTATTTTTGACTCTAAACCCTGAGCCACATGGCTGAAACTACTGAATTCTGCTGCTTGCTGGTGCTGGAACATGGCTTCTTTGTGCTGTTACATTATCACCTTTCTGTTTTCCAATTCCTTTACTGCCTAAGGTTGGCTGTCCTGGATCTTGCTCTGCAGATTTGCCTAGAACACAGATTCAGCTCCATTTCACTTCATGGTACTCAATACTCAAACCATTTATTTTATATTTTTCCTTTCTAAGCTTGCTACACTTGTTTAAAATGTTCTTCATGAGGCTTACCCAAAGAACAAAGTCTATGGTGGACATTTCTGAGACTTCCTTTGTCAATGCAATTAATCTGATTCTCTTCAGCTTAGCCTCAGATTGACTATTCAGACAAGGGCAAAAGGTAGCCACATTCTTCACCAAAATACCACAAAAACAGTCTATACGCCACATATCGAAATTCCCCACTAAAACCTCTTGGGCCAGGTTCGCATAACTCAAGTCACTCTTAGTAACGAAGTCTTCCATATTCTCACTAGAAAAGCCCAGTAAGTCCCATTGGAAGCATTCAATTGCTTTCCACATCCAAGTCTCCAAATCCAAAGTCTCCCAATCCATATTCTTGTAAACAAAAGCATGGTCAGGCCTATCACAGCAATATCTCAGTCTCTGGTACCAACTTCTATCTTAGTTAGGGTTTTACTGCTGTGAGCAGACACTATGACCAGCGCAACTCTTATAAGGACAACATTTAATTGGGGCTAACTTAAAGGTTCAGAGTTTCAGTCCATTATCATCAAGGCAGGAGCATTACAGCCTCCAGGCAGGCATCGTGCTGGTAGAACTGAGGGTTCAACATCTTCACCTGAAGTCTTCTAGTGGAAGACTGACTTCCAGGGAGCTAGGAAGAGGGTATTAATCCTACATGCACAGTAACAAATCCATTCCAACAAGGACATCCCTCCTAGTAGTGCCACTCCTTGGGCCAAGCATACATAAACCATCATACCCTGACAACACATAACACTTCTTCTTCCTCACACAAAGGCACAAAAAAAATTCTTATGTGTGTGTGTACTTTTTTAGGGGTGGGGGTGGGGGTGGGAGGCAGGTATGTGTTGTTTGTGACCAATTCAGTTTAAAAATGCCATTAAAATGGACATGGTTGTAGAGTTGTCCATATGGACATGAGTAACTCACCAAAGGTTTCTTCCCAGAAGTTAGAAGCTTTCTCCTTCTTACCAGTCTTTGAATCCCACTATCTTACCTGGCTTGAGCATTATGAACCTGTCTCCCATCTATGACTGAATAATTAAGGGTTCAGTCTTGTATAGAATCTATTAGCAAACAGCATCTGGTGAGAGTTCATCAATGTCAGATGTCATGGTCAAGTCACGCCCACGTGATAGCATTTCACAGACCTCATCTCATCACCCAGATTTTGTATTCTTCTCACTGACTCTTACATGACGTTCCCTGAGCCAGGGAGGAGGATAAACATGCACACTCCTTAATACTAAACATTCAACAATCACTAGTTCTCAACATTTTACTAGCCATGAGTCTCTGCCTCATGCCATCCTCATCACTGATGAAAGAAGCTTCTCTTCCCTGTGACTTATTTTGGCATTTCTGTCAAGCTTTGTCTCCTCTCATTGACTCTACTTAAATAATATTATATTCAAAATTATATGAAGCAAATGATTTTTCTGAGAATATTCTACCCAATTCTATATCTATAAAGACTAAAAGGCATATAAAGCATGAGATTACAAATTTACAATACCAGCTATAGACTAATGTATCAATATTCTAAAACTGCTGTAATAAAAATGGAAAATTGCAATGAATACCCATTATTAGCCATGTAGCTTAGCATTAAAATATAGCCAACAAACATACAAAGAAGCTAAATACTTCCTCCCTGGTTTGGAATTACTTTCCTGAAGCATTTCACAGCTTCAACAAGGTTTTCCATTACTTATAACCAGAACTGGAATCCTGGATTAATATCATTTATAATTTCATGGAAATTACAAATCAACTCTAACATGATTTTAAGGGAATGACTATGTATTTTAGTTTCTTTTTCATTTGCTGTAACAAAACACTCTGAAAAAGGCAACTCTAAAGAAACTATGCTCATTGTGAGTAACAGTTATAGGAACAGTCTTCAATGATGCAGAAGGCAAAGGAGCAGGGGTTGAAGGAGCTGGTCATATGAAATCAACAGTGAAAAGTAGAAAACAATTAACATATGCAAGCACGTAGTCAGCTTACTCCTGTCTTCATATACAATCAAGGATCCTTATCCATATAATGTTCATACCAAGATTTAAGATAGATCTTTCCACAACAATTGGTCTAACAAAAAACATTACCTTATAAGCAACTCACAGGCCCGATACTCACATGTTTCTAGATCCTGTCAAGTTAACAAAACTAACATACTATATATTTGGAGAATAGAATAAATTATTAAACAATAGATCATGTATTTCCCTCCAATAATTATTTTAGTGAGTTAGTTTATTAAAATTTGGAAAGAAGTTGCAGTAGGTAACATGGAATTAATATAAAAGCATTCTACTCCTTTTTAGTTTGAAATCTTGTGACATCTATTTGTATTTAATGAAGTAAGACTTAAAATTTAGAGTTTTCTTCATGTTCATAAAGAAATTTCTTTAACACTTAGTTGTTTGTAGAATCCAATTTTCTGTGCTAATATTCTCTGTTTACTAAAGTATCACAAGAGAGGTGACATAAGAAATGGAAGAAGAGAGGAAAGAAAAAAACAAGACATATGTATTGACAAAATGTGTTCATTCATGGTTTCTCAAGCTTCACTTTCTTACATTCTTCCTTCTTCATATAGAACTAGGCTTGAAAAATGTAGAAAATTATACTGATTTTGCTTCATTTATCAAAGTAAAGAATACTATTGAAGGAGGTAATTAAGGAGTTACAGAAAGAGAAAGAGGAACATAATCTGGGGCCTAAGTGAAGTTTACTGTCATCTGAGAATGGAGAATTTTGGAACAGAAAAAAAGCACCATCTAATCAATGCAGTGTTAATATTCTTTTCATAGAGACATTTGAAGTGTGCATGTCAAAATAATGATTAGTTTTGTGCCACACATTTTCCAGCTATAAATGAATAACATTTACACCAATATCACAACCAGGACTATAAGCTTGGTTTATGTTCAATACATATATCAAACTCCTTTGTGACTTATTATACTAAGGGTTCCTTCCACCTTTATGACCTATGGTTTTATTTTGTCAATCTGTTTGTTCCAGTAATCTCGTTTTCTGAAAAAAAAGTAAATAAAATCTTGTTAAAATTCCCCTAAAGCCACTCAAGCATACAGATAGCCATTATTAATTCAGTCAAAATAAAAAATCCCATCTTAAGGGTTTGAGATATGGCTCTATAATCAAAAACACTTATTTCTCTTCCAGAGAATCTGATTTTAGCTTCTAGTATTCATGCCAGGCAGCTCATAATCAATTGAAACTCCAATTCCACTAGATCTTAAATATTCTTCGGGCTGCTGTGGGCCTCCCTATACATAAAAACATACACCCACAAAGATGTATATACACATGCATGCATGAAATATAGACGATTCCTGGCTTGAGTGGAGTGCGTTTGCCTAAGCTCCTATAGAGGACAACTTGGAGCTATCTCATAATCTTCACTATCATTGGTCAAAGGAACAGATATGTCAGGAAAATATTAATTTTTGATTTTCAAAGTGACTTAATCCAATTTCCATAAGAGCTTTGTGTGCTCTGACAATTTTTAAAACATTATTTGAGTATTTGACTACATGGTTCCTTTCATGCTCAGCTTAGAGATGACTAACTGAAGACATTTAGGTACAAAAAATTCAATACAACTAAGTGCTTGGGGTCTCAGAAACAGAGACAACAAAGTGCAGAATGTGACAATTTTACATGGAAGGAATGTAGGGTTACTGTGTTAACATAAAATATGCAACTTTCACCTCAAACAATTAGGAGATAAATTATTTTGTAGCCAAATATGAGTGTATATGACCATCAAATACAACTTCAATTTAACCTATCAACATAGTACCAGTTTCATATTTTATGGTAACATAACAAAGAAATTTATAAAATAAAATAAATTTCATATGCCTTGATTGGTATATTATACAGGCAGGTTAGAGTTAGGTGAACAAACTCTAGCATAGTTTCAGATGCTGCATTATATCATCTTTAACCTTTGGTTTGATTGAATCTAGGGATATTATTTGTAAGTTTCAAAAAGACTTACTCAATATTTACAAATGTAATAGACAAAGAAGTGAGAACTAAATGACAATTTAGGGGTCCAAACTACCAAGACAGACCAAGAAAATTTGGCTCTGGATTGATCTCATTCTGACTTACCATAATAGTTAAAATTTTATTCAATCACCCTTGTAGAATTTGTGTTGGAAATTCTGATAACAGTTTGTGAGGGTATTCAAAGTCAGTGTTATAACTGCTCCAGGACTCACCAAATTGTGGGAAACCTGAACACATTCAGTAGCTCTCAGTACAGCTTAAGCTTCTCCTTAGAATTTCTACAATTGGAGAGAACGTAGAGTTATCATCAAGGGAAGAGTCACAGGAAGCTGATACATGTATACAGATGAGAGTAAAGATATGAATTGAAACAATGGTAGTATATAAGTATATATGCATAGACTGTGACAAAGCTGCAGCAGAGAGAACAATGATAGGGCAAAGGTAGAATGATGGTAAGAAGTAAAGACGAAGAAAAGTAATTCAACTGAAACAATCTTTTCTCCATCTTTTTATATATACTATGATAACCAGTTCAATAGTCAAAGGCTCCATATGTACATGCTTGAGCTAATGTTCATTTAATTATTAAGCTTGGGTGTATTATGCAATAACCTACTTGCTCTATTGAAAGCAAAAGTACTTCTAAAATTTGACCTCAAAAAGACAACCAGAGTTCAGGATATAGTTCAGTCTTTCAACTGCTTGCAATTGAAGCAAGACAACTTTAATGTAAGCTATAGAACCTAAAGGCCAAACATGGCAGTTCATTTCATTTTTTCCAAGGGCTTGGGTTTAGAGACAGGATGACCACTGAGGTTGGTTTTTTAGTTTATCTAGCCTAATTGTCAAGCTCTATGTTCAATGAGATATCCTGTATTAAAAAATACTGTGCAGAGTTATTAAAAAATATATTTGATGTTGAACTCTGTCCTGTACATACATGTACACACACATACACACACACACACACACACACACACACACACACCAACACAATAAAACTAACATAAATGGTTTTGAGCTGCCATTGGTAAAGGGTCAAACCTTTTACCACCCTCTGAAGACTTAAAACATCCTATTTTCTCTTCTGTCTTAACATTTACTGTATTACATCAAACAAATCTTGTTTCTCCTCTATATCTTTCTTCAAAATTCATGCTGTGCAAGTCAGTGGTCAGCTTTTCAATGCAGTTCATTTCAACAAACTATGGAGAATCTAGGAGTAGGTGTTATTTTAGTCTCTGGTGGTAAGCGTTTATATTAGATTTAGTCGACATCTCAGATGTATGAAAAACAACCACATAACTAGTTACTGTTTAGAACTCTCATGGATTATGCATGGAGTCCATAGAAATGGTAATGAAACATACTGGGTCCACTTTAGTCTGAAGGACTTGGGCAGCGTTTCTTTAGGAAATGACTTTTGAGGGAAGAGCTTAAACATGTAAATTCAATTGTTCTTTATGAATGAGGAGGTCAACATGCCAGGATGCAATTTTTACAAGCAAGATAGCTTATTAGTTTCAGGTATCAATAAAAAGGGCCATTTCTTACCCAATAGGGGCACTCAAAGTATAAATCAGGAATCAGAACAAGTGAGAACAAATCTCAAACTTTTGTCCTTGAGACAAGAAACATCTGGGAGACTGTGATATGATTCCGAGGTTCAAATTGGTTTGTATATGAAAGATGAACAGGTGGACAGAAACTAGTCCCCATCACGCCTAATAAACAAGATGTGACTACTCATCCTTATTTGTCCAATTAAATAGCAAGCAGTGGTGAAATAGGTTTTCAATTAGTAAGAATGACAATGAAGTTCAGTGACATTCCTTCCTCTAGCTTTTAGAAACTGTTATGATACTTATGTATAAGAGAGAATAAGAGGAATACACAGATAAGCATTCATGGCCAAGGAAGTTTGCTAATAAATGGCTCAATATCAACTCAGCTTCAGTTTGTTTTCTAGATACACCAAAAAAAAACATCATAAATATAGGACATCTCATTCTGAATGACAAGTTCCTCACTGCCTGACACTTTTTGACTGGTTCTTCTTCCCTAGCATGAGATTTAAGGTAAATTTCAATTTTTTAGGGACTACATACTATTTCAATAGTGTGATAGCCAATGGGAGGGGACACAAGTCTCTCTTACAAACATCTACACTTCTGTCCAGATAGATATGAAATGAGTACAAGATAAGTAGGACACTGATGTTTTCTATTCTAACTAAGAAAAGAAAGAGTTTTTTATGACATATAGTTAAAAAAAAAGTTCACATTGGTAGGAAGGGAACAGGCTGTGTGAGGATTTCATTTATCAGGATAGTATTCATTCTGTACTTTGTACCAGATCTTACCATGCAGATGTAGTCTGATCGTGTCTTAAAGTGACTCATTTATGCCTAAAACTTATTTTGCTTAAGTCTTTACTCTCCTCAACTTAATCAGAAATCCCTACCTTAAAGGTTTGTGGTCAAACATGCATGTTTGAAGAAACATTTGAGAAAATGTTCATATCTCCTACAACAGTTTCTGTCCTCTCTTACAAAAATAAAAAGTGTCTTGGCTTAGTGCCACCATACCCACTGCATGAAGTCATCATAATACATGGGCAGCATTAAATAAAGCTCTCCTTTTCCAGAACCAGAGTTGATTTGCTCAGTGAACTTGTACCAGATCCATCAGCAAGAGAAACATAGACTTAAGTATTAATAAGTTGTATGTCAAAATTTACTCTGTAAGCTGCTGTCTTAGTTACTATTTTATTGCTGAAAAGATATACCATAACCACAGTAAGTATTTTAAAACAAAGTATTTAATTAAGGGCTTACTTACTCTACTTTTACTAGAGGGTCAATCAATGATGATCTTGTCAGAATGCATACAGGCATAATGCTGAAGCCATAATAGCTGGAAACTTTACAACCTTATCCTCAGGAAACAAGCAGAGAGCAAAAGACTGATATTTTAAAAGTCTTAAAATGCATTTCTACTTTAACATTTCCTCCAACAAGGGCACACCTTCAAATCCTGCTAAAATAGTTTCATTCCCTAATGATTAAGCATTTATTTTTGATGATCCTTTTGGAGTACATTTTCATTCAAACCAACACAAACCCACACATACTTGTCACTGACCATAATATGTGTTTGGTGATTTCCATTATGGAGTGGGTATGATGCCACCAATACCAGAAAGATTTCTGACGTGACATCTAACTTCTTCCTGGCTGTGTACTTTTGACACAAACAAAGGTATCAGAGATGAAGGCACACCTCAGCAATACAGAGCTTTTAGTAAAGATGTGGTCTACAGTTCAAGACCTAGCACCACAAAAGCAAAACTACAAAATAGACATTATATTTTTGATGGAGAAAAGGTTTTAGTCCAGTTTCAGTGAAGGCTTTTCTGATAACACAGTGAAACATAAATATATAGGAAGAAAACATGTGGCTTGTAAAAAGCATTATAAAAGTGGCTTTACTGAACTCTGTAGCAGCCCTTGAGGGAAAATGTTGTAGAAAGAATTTGATATAAACACAATAATTTCATTTTAGTGAGGACATAAGATGTGTGCCAATGGCAAATAATGAAATAAGGAGCTATGCATGCTGTAGGCTCATGTGCACATGAGTTGTTGATACATAGGTATATGCAGAAGGCAGAGGAGAATATTTAGGGCCTTCCTGTATTTCTATATAACTTATTTCAATGAGACCGTGTCAGTGACTAAAGATAGGACTCAGTAGTTTATGGCTGGGCTCTCTCACTTCCAAGACTGCATCTCTCACAATACTGGGGTTAATTGTATGAAGCTATACCCAACATTTTACATGGTATCCTCTAATGTAAACTCAGGTGGTTCTGCATGAGTGGAAAGAACTTTTAAACACCAAGTGGTCTCGACAGCCCAGACCCAGTATTTTCCCCCAAGTATATGTAATTTTTATTGTGCTCAATATTTTTATTAAAATCATAATCAGTTCATTATTATTATTGTCAAATTCAGAATTACTTATTGTAGAAAGTTTAAAATAAAGATAAAACTCAACCCTATAACATATAATTATATAAGCTGATATTCTTTAGTCTATTTTTCATAAGATTTTTTTTTACATTTTTACATTTCTATAAATATACTGTGTAATTTTTTATCATTTGGAAGGACTTTTAAATAGTTTGCGGTATATAGCAAAAGGAAATCAAATGATATGAAACAGGATAAAACAGGAGCAAATATAAGCTGTGAAGTGGAAAGAGTCATTAAGAATTAAGAAACTGCAAACCCAAGACCATGTCAATTGTATTAACTTACGTTGAATTTTTTTTTTCTGTCTAAAAGGTAGAGCATCTTGGCACTGCCAGAACACATACTTTGAAGATACCTGCACTGTCAGGCATCCAAACTTCCAGCAACTAAGACAAATTTGATTAATTTTCTTGCCCTCTTTATCACTTGCCCATAATAGTCAGTTGGCTAGTCAGGTACTTGGAGTTCTCCCTTTAAGTCATAAAAATAATAAAAGTACATTAAGGAGTGAAGTCACATAATACATCTGTAGGAGACTCTAATTAATTAGGTGGTTTGTTAAGATCATCCAGTAATGAAAATACAATAAAAGCAGGGGGAAATGGATTCTATGACCTCTACTCAGAACTCCTTCCAACTAATAGTTTGTGATGGTGATCAAGAGCCACCTCAGCCCTGGTGACTGATAAATTAGAATGAAGGTTAAATAATTATTTTTAAGGAGTTAATTATTATAATCTAGTGCTCAGCTTCATTGCCTTAATAAAAGATCAGCTTACTGCAGCCATGCAAATTAGCATTTACTCAGGAAACCTGCCAAGATCAGCTTGGATACTTGTGAAAACAGGTGAGAAATTCTTTATATCTTTTCTCCCAATTGACTTCTTTCTGAACATTTCACTGGCACAAGTTTATTCTTTCTTGTGTGTTATATATTCGCATAAAGTTACATATTCATGTTTAGTTTGCAAGCTATTCTCTTAAACTGTTTTGAGAACCACAGCTCTTACTCTTACCTCTGCAATTTTGTTAGCAGCAAAAAGATGGAACAGAAAAATGACATGCACAAGTTTTCAGTGATGTCATATAGGTAAGCCTTTGCAATTCACTACAACTTTTGACATTTAATTGTCCTCATTGATGATGATATCTTTGTACAGTAATGCAACATTTCTTGTATATGTATTTATATGTGTGAGAGTATGTTTGGTGTAGGTGTGAGACATATATGTGATGTCTGCATACATGTATGTGCAAGTTCAGGTAACTTTTTCCTTGCTCAGGAGTTGAGGGCAGGAATGTTACATCAGCTCTCCTTTTCTGTCACTGCCTGCCTGTTATTCCCTTGAAGCAAAGTTTAATAGACCCTATGGCTAGGCTGGCAGGCTGCTAAGCCTGCTCATCTTCCTGTCCTTGTTCCCCTCAGTGCTAGGAAGTATATACATATATAAACAAAATACGACATACACACACACACAGACACACAGACAGACAGACAGAGAGGTAGGGGGCTTTTATTGGGATTGTGTGGATTCACCCACAGGTCCTCATTTTTGCTCAGAAATCAGTCAGAACCATTAATCTATTTCTTCAACCCACCATATAGTCTTTCTTTGGAGAATAACACACATTGCTCTTTTTCTTAGAAGTTTTATGTCTTCATAGATGACATAGATATCTGCCCATTGTTATTGATTAAGTGGATTAAGGTGTTAGCTTCATAGAAATTTTTGAGGTAAACTTATTTGGGGTGGAATTAATCTTTGATTACTGTGTTGTACTGAAGCAAGAGTTGAACAAGCCAGGCACGGCTAAGCTCCAGCATTAATAAAGGGAAATAGCAGGGGAGAAGAGATACTTGCAATAATTAGCTCCTTTCCCTGCTTTCAGGTGTTGAACTTTGTTCTTTGAGCTTTTTCTCTGTAGGAAAGGGAAGCCTGCTATCAGTGGGACGGAAAGATGTCTTCTCCCACTGAGAGACACTTGTACAACTTACAGATAAGAAGCTGTGCTAATGAAGGTGGGCATTTCATCTGTGAGAATGTTTATATGTGGCTAAATATATTCCACATCTGCAGAAATCCCTAGAGACTTTCCCAGCATGCCTCAGCCAAAGTCTTTTAAGGATTTTCTCATGAGAATGGTAAAGAAGATACTTGAAGTGAAGCTGAAAGGCTCAGATGAAGAAAGATGAAAGAACTTACATCTGTGTCATTTATTTATTAAAGTATTTACTTAGTATTTATTTTTACCATTGTATAAAAGGAGTAAATCAGTTTTAGGGATGTTGAAATTTAACTTAGGAAATATTTGCATAGTTTCATGGACTCCTTGGAATCATTTTGGATTGAAGATAGACTATACTGTCCAAGGAGACTAGGCAGGGTGGGGAATGTGGGATAAGTATGCTCAGTATTCAAACTGCCTTCTGTACAAACTTCAGGACCCAAATCATATGCCCAGGACTCATATAAACCCATTTACAGGAGTGTGTCTCTGTTCTAGTAATCTTCCACCATGATAGGAAGTAAAGATTCAGCATCAAACAAGAGACTCCATATTGAATAAATTGTATAGATTTATATACAATGTTGTCCTCTGACTTCCATATCTACTGTGATGCACCTGAGCCAGCCATTAATATGAGTATATAGAAATAAACATTCACACATATATATGCATACACACACACACACACACACACACAAAAACAAACAAAACCACACACTGATGTTAAAATAAAAAGAGAGAAAAATGCATGAAAGGACTTTCATAAGAAAGATTGAGCTGACATCAAATTCTAAGCTGGGTCGAATATTGTTGTTCCTCAGAAGGACAGTAAATTCATAGAAGGGGCTATGATAAGCTAAAGTTCTCCAACCCTGCCCAGACAACAATGAGTTTCTATGACATATTTAGGGAATAATTTTAACTGAAGTTGTAGATTGTGAAAATAAGATTGAAAATTTGTGGATATACAAGTGTGATGATGAACTCATAGCAAGAAATTCTTAGATACACAAAAGGAATACAGAAAATGTAGTGTGAAAGGTAATAGAATACCAGAGACATGATGGAGCTTTGAAGACTACAGTCAACAGGGCAATAGAACACCTGTGACATGGAAGTGCAATGTAGAAAGAAGAGGTCTGTGGGCCATCTGGTATGAGTAAGAGCAAGGGAAAGAAGAGGGGTCTGAAAGACGTATCATCTGAAGGAAAGCATATAAAAAATGTCATAGTGAAACCTTTTAATTTGTATGTTAATTTTAAATAAATTATAAAATGTACAAGAAGCTGAAACTCAGAGGTGGGAGTACTTGCTACACGTCATGAGAAAATATACTTTACCTCCAATTCATGGGTCAGAGGCAAAAGAGCAGAATGTCAGGGCTTTCAGACCTAACTGAATTGGTTAATTTAATGCTACTGAAATGCTGTGTCTAAAAATATATATATTAGCAGATGAGGAATGACACCTCTCCTCTGGCCTCCAAAAGAATATGCATATGCACATAGGGTCCTATATAGCTGCATACACATCCTCCTCCTTCCATGAAAAGGCTAAAAACCATACACATTCACAGGCAAATAAAAAAGGTATGGAAGTTTAAATAAATAAATGAATAAATTAATTAATTCATTAATGCCACTAAATACAGAATAATCGTTTTATGCAAAGGGGGCCACTCAAGCCTTCAGGGCTCAATAAAGAAAAGAAAATATTAAATCTGAAGACACATCCAAAGACTAGCAAATCAGGACAATAGTGAAACAGGAATCATTATTCATGTCATGGGGACATGAGGTGCCTGAATCCTATCATGAAAAGCACACAGTATAGAGGAATGAATGATATCGATATAATTAGAAGCATAACATTTAGTGAGGGCAGATCTGCATACTCCACTGGGAGAGGTTAAAAAGAGGTTGATCACTACTGACTATACCTAGAGACAGCTTAAAATGGGGAGAATTGAGGAAGAGAGTTGAAGGATGCCCAGAAAGCTTATAAAAGCTTCTTCTGTATTTTCTGGGAGAGTGTTACTAGAAATGATCAGCAGTTGAGTACGCAGACTCAGTAAAGTGGGCTATCATAAATCATAGATGTGAGAGAGCATCAGACAACCTACTGAGCATCTATCACCCTGTTCAGACACAAGACAACCAACTGAGCATCTATCACCCTATTCAGACACAAGACAACCAACTGAGCATCTATCACCTTATTCAAACACAAGACAACCAACTGAGCATCTATCACCCTATTCAGACACAAGACAACCAACTGAGCATCTATCACCCTATTCAGACACAAGACAACCAACTGAGCATCTATCACCCTATTCAGACACAAGACAACCAACTGAGGATCTATCACCCTGTTCAGACACAAGACAACCAACTGAGCATCTATCACCCTATTCAGACACAAGAGAGGGAAAATTGTCCTTCTCTATCTCAGACTCCCTTCTTACCTTTCTGATATATATATATATATATATATGTGTGTGTGTGTGTGTGTGTGTGTGTGTGTGTGTGTGTGTATGTGTGTATATGTATATATATATGTATGTATGTATATGTGGGTATATATATATATATATATATGTATATATATAGTTTTTAGGGTTTTTATAATTGTGCTTTATTTAAGTTTTTGTTTGTTTTAGAGAACTTTTTTTTTTACAGTGGGTATGGGATACTACAGAGATTAATAACTTACCAGTGTTGAAGATGTATGGGTGCTGAATGCTCAATAGGACATCTATATTATCCAACTTTCATAGAACATGACAGAAGATGGACCAGAGAGAATACAAAGGCTGAAGAAATGTGTAGAGTGTTGTAGAGTGCTATCTTCTAAGTATGGCATAAATCTTGTGCACGTGAATTCTAAGCATACTACTATGTGCACGTGAATTCTAAGCAAATGTGATTACTTGCGTACGACTACACTGTTCCAACTTGATCATGGACAGTAGTGCTGTGAGTCCCTGAACCTCAACAAGAATCTATAGTTAATGGTTGCTAAAGAAAGGATAGATCTTTCCCAATCTGTCTGTTGCTGTTTCATCCAACTGACAGTGCCCTTTGCCTTACAGAAGCTTTGCAATTTTATGAGGTCCCATTTGTTGAATCTTGATCTTAGAGCATAAGCCATTAGTGTTCTGTTCAGGAAAATTTCTCCTGTACCCATGTATTCGAGGCTCATCTTCACTTTCCCCTCTATAATTTTCAGTGTGTCTGATTTTAAGTGGAGGTCCTTGATCCACATGGATTTGAGCTTTGTACAAGGAGATAAAAATGGGTTTTGCATTTTTCTACATGCTGACTGTCATTTGAGCTAGTACCACTTGTTAAAAGGCTGTCTTTTTTACACTGGATTGTTTTAGATCCTTGGTCAAAGATCAAGTGACCATAGGTGTGTGGGATTATTTTTTGGTCTTCAATTCTATTCCATTGATCTTGCTGCCTGTCTCTGTACCAATACCATACAACTGTTTTTTATTAATATTTGTTTTGTAATATACCTTGAAGTCCGGGATGGTGATTTCCCCCAGAAGTTCTTTTATTGTTGAGAATAGTTTTCACTATGGTAGGTCTTTTTGTTATTGCAAATGAATTTAAAAATTGCTCTTTCTAAGTCTGAAAAATTGAGTTGGAATTTTGATGGGATTGCACTGAATCTTTAGATTGCTTTCAGCAAGATGACCATTTTTACTATATTAATTCTGCCTTTCCATGGGCATGGGAGATTTTTCGATCTTCTTTACCAATCTTATATCTGATAGAAAGCTAATATCCAGTATATATAAAGAATTCAAGAAGTTAGATTCCAGAGAATCAAATAACCCTATTAAAAATGTGGTACAGAGCTAAATAAATAATTTTCAACTGAGGAATATCAAATGAGGGAGAAGCACCTAAAGAAATGTTCAATATCCTTAGTCACCAGGGAAATGCAAATCAAAACAACCCTGAAATTCCACTTCACACCAGTCAGAATGTCTAAGATCAAAAGCTCAGGTGACAGCAAATGCTGGTGAGGATGAGGAGAAAAAGGAACACTTCTCCATTTTTATTGGGATTACAAGCTGGTACAACCACTGTGGAATTCATTCTGTCAGTTCCTTTGAAAATTGGACATAGTTTTACCTGAGGACCCAGCTATACCACTCCTGGGCATATATCATAAGGATGCTCCAACATATAACAAGGACACATACTCCACTATGTTCATAGAAACCATACTTATAACAACCAGAAGAAGCAGGAAAGAACCCAGCTATCCTTCAACTGAAGAATGGGTACAGAAAATTGAGGACTGAGTGTGGAGTCCCCAGTCGTGGAGTTAGAGAAAGGACTGAAGGAGTTGAAGGAGTTGAAAGAGTTTGTAACCCCATAGGATGAACAACAATATCAACCAATCAGACTGCCCAGAGTTCTCAGGGACTAAGCCACCAACCCAGGAGTATGTATAGCTCCAGCTGCATATGTAGCAGAGGATGGCCTTGTCAGGCATCAATTGCAGGAGAGGTCATTAGTCCTATGAAAGCTCGATAGATGCCCCGGTGTAAGGGTATTGGTTGTGGGGAAGTAGGAGTTGTTGGGTGGGTGCAGGAACACCTTCATAGAGGGAGGGGGAGAGGGGATGGGATAGGGAGTTTCTGGGAGGGGAAAACTGGGAAAAAGGATAACATTTGGAATGTAAATAAAGAAAATGTCCAAAACACACACACACACACACACACACACACACACACTAAATTGACTAACTTGTTCCCACAAAAAATTAAAGTATATTAAAATATATGACAGTAGAATGGGAGCTGGAGTATTCTTGTCACTCCTATCACCACCTATAGACAAATTTCAAGCCTTTGAACTCAGGCTAAATTATGTTTCTCACTTTCTTAATACTCAAGCATACAAATGACTTCTCACAAAAGTTCTGGGCCTCCATAATCATGGAGGGAACTCTCATAATAAAGACTCTCTTATTTGTCCATGCATATTCAGCTGATTCTGTCCCTGGAAATCCATAGCTAGAGAATCGACATTCTTGAGCCTTAACGTTATCATTTTAAGATTGTATTGTATTCAACTTCTGAAGTTATAAATATGAAGTAGAATGATATATGGGAAAAAAATATCTTCACTATGTTTGGGAACCACTTTTTATTTGACTTGAATATGCTTCTTGGAGTCTTCAAAGGATAGTAAGATGCATCTTCTGTCCATCTCTCAGACTTGCACAACACCAGAGCAGCTCCTCCAAAGAGTAAGTAGTCATGCACTGATCCTTGCATGACTGACCACTGAAGTACCTTACCCACCCAACTTTTCTCTAAGAAAACATCAGGTAATAAGTTTCAACACCTACTGTATTTGGACTAGGAAATTTTAGGAATTCAGGAGCAAGAAACAAATTATTACTAGATGAGCATCTGCAGGAGCAGCAGGGTAGGCATTTCTAACCTGAGATGAAACACTTCAGGGTTCCTGACACCATGGCAGACTAATTCAATATTAATTAGAATTTAATGATTTTCTAAGAGAATCCAAGATTCTCAGATGCTTATAATTCTGACAGGCTTATTCTATATTCATATTTATCTCTAGAATTTGTCTTGTAGTTTCTTCCTCCTCAAAGACTTTCTTCAGTGTCTTGCACAATGAATCACCCCAAATTCTTGTCAGCATCAGGTAAAAAAAGTCTCAAAATACTTAAAGTAGAGCCTTGATACTTTTAAGACTACTTATGAAAATTTAAAGTTGAAATTTGAGTGTAGGAGTTCCCATGCCATTGGGCCATGGCCAATTGTCTGTATCCCATAGGGAATATACTTGATTTTAATAAAAACCATGAGCTTTGTTTATATATAGCTCTTAACTCATATTTTCTTTAAAATTACATATATTCTTCCTTCAGGTTTATGATTTTGAAAATGGGGACAATGAAATTTTGAGGCGGTTTATTCATTAAATATATTTGTTTTGTAATTGATATGTTGATTTATTTATTCATTCCCTCAACAATCATTTATTCATGCAAAAGATAAGCCTCATTTAGAATTCAAAGAATTCAAAGCCCGGGTGTATGAGTAGTTTGAAATAAAGGTAAATATGAAACAAAGGAGATTTTAAGTTCATTAAATGGAATGTTTGCACTTTCTCAAAGTTTATGTGCTAGACTATAATCCATAATGTGAGAATATTGTTGGGAGATGTTTGCTACTTCTCTTAAGCAGAGGAAAAAAAAAAGAGAGGAAAGTCAGCATTACAGGCAGAGTTAAGACAAGTAAGGGACCCAGAATTTCCATCTCTCCCTTCTGCCCAGAAATTAGCCCATGACTTCTTTACTGACAGTTCAAGAAAAAATGTGAAACAGAACCTTAGCATCAGAATCACCCCAACATGGGGGTGAAATTTTACTTGGAATTTCAAAGGCAAATACTAGAATACATTTAGTGGGAGCTGAACTGGGAAGGATGGATAGAGTTGTCCCAGTGGGAAGAGTCTTTAGAACTTGGCTCAGAACTTTCATCTTTTATCTCATGCGCAATAATGAGCTGAGTCCTGATAGACTCAGGAGGTATAGAATGAGTTGAATCCAGGAGTTATTGCTCTGTTGCAAACTGAAAATACCAGGGAGTAGTACTGTCATCAACACATCAACTTAAGAAAGTTATTTTAAGGTTAACCATATGAGTTTGGTAGGTTTACTCTGACCAGTTTGGAGTAATTCTAACATCTCTTTCCTTCTTATCTTCTTGGTGACAATTAGAACTTGTGTAGGCCTTTCGTTTGTTGTTTGTTTGCTTGCTTTAAGTGATAGCATTTTATTTTAAGAAAACAAATTCAGAATGGGCTTTAAAAACTACTGGCCATTCTCATCCTAGTGTAAATCTCCCCTGTAACTTCAGAAAAGACTGTTGATTGGTGGTATCTTGAGTTTCAACAGGGAAATGATCAGGATAGGATCATTTTGCAGCTGAGTCATTGAAAGGACAACATTTTAGAATTTGATTAACATTGATATAAGATTACACCTATCGAAACAGGAGACACATAACTTAGAAGATTGGAAAGAGCCCACATTTTTACCAGGTTTAAGTCTTTTAGCATTCCTTCATTGTTTTGTTCCCCCTGGAATGAAATGGCATAGTCAGAAGCATTTCATTACCACTGAAGGTTTCATTATCATTATCAGAAGGCACCTGAGTGACAACTCCAGTCAGGAGTTATAGACTGTCCAGCTGTGATTGCTGTGAGCCAATTTCTACATTAAATATCCTTGTATTTGTCTATGAGCTTTCTGTTCCTTTTGTTTCCATGAAGACCCATGACAAATGCAAATAATTTATTCAGAATGGCTTATTCCAACGTGAGAAATCACATGGGTTGAGAAGAAGACAAGTTAGTAATACAAATTAGCTGGATATGTAAAGAATTTCACTGTATTGAAGCATGCTTTCCTGAAAGAAGGGGAGACAAATTAAAAGTTAGGAAATAGACAAAATGTAAAAGGCTCAGAAAATTCCATAAACTCAACAAGATTCACAAGGGCCTTCAAGATCATATGAACATTAACTATTGAAGTAGAGAGGGAGTTAATTTTTCACCACATCAATTATGTACTATGACTTTTTTGTTTTGTTCAGACATACAACCCATGTATTGGGTGAAGCCTAATAACTGATAATGCCCCTATGTTATAGGAGACATTTTTATTTTGGCCATCTGAGTAAGTTTATTTACAAATCTCAAAACCTTAATGTAGAAATGTGTAGATGTTTTCCAAGAGCTGGTCTTGCATCCAGCACATGAGCAAGTGTCACAGAGCATGTGGCTTTACCCAATGTATAGTATCTGAATCCCAAATTTCAACTCAGCTGAAGTGAAGGTGACATAATATATTATTTAATGTAACAATCTATGGGGCTGCTGTTGGTATTCTTAGCAATCATTCGTTCAAATACCCACTTTATTTATACATACATTCAACGTTTATTTTGAGCACTCTTCTTGTGCCAAGAACTTTGAATTGTATTAATACCAAATTTTTAAAATCCTTTACATTAATAGATTTATTCATTTATTTGTCCAGCAATAATTTACTGTTGTATGTCATGAAAGACATAGGAAAATTCTTTGATCTTCCAGTCATGTGGTCTAGACATGATTATGTGAGAAAAAAAGCAAAACAAAACAAAAACAAAAACAGACAAAATAAACAATATGAAGAAAGAAACTCAAATGGAACACCCAAGAGAATGGGTAAAAGATGCACTTGTTTCTAAATGATAGAACCAGGGCAGGGTATGCTAAAAGGCACCTCAAGAAACATGAGGATTGCCTATTTTATACAAAGAAAAGAGTTTCTTGGTGGGAGGCTAGTACTAGCAAAAACAGAGTATGGGAAATAGAGGTGTGATAAGGGAATTGGTGGTGCATGCAGAGCATGCAAAAGAAGAGGTATTAAAAATGTAAAAAGCCTACTCTAAAATCGTGAAGATGTTTTATATGCATCCTTTTTGGCTTCGAAATAGAGGCCTTACTTTGTAGCACATTCTAGTCTGGAATTTTCTATGTAGCCAAGATTGGCCTGAAACACATAGCAATCTTGCTTCACCATGTCAAGTAATGAAACTACAGACATGTGCTGTCTGCCAGGACACATAATTGAAACCTTGAGCACCACGATGAAGCACTGATACTTTATATTAATATCTTAGAATTGAAATTGTTTGGCTGCATTTACATGTCATGAAATTGATTCCGGAAGAAGATAATGGAAACCTTGAATCTGGGAATCCTGGGTGTTGTGGAGTGCTATGTCTAGCACATGGCTACTTTTTTAGGGCTAGAAGTGTTAAAAATTCCCATCCTTACAACCTTTGGGTTGTATGGCTCTGGGGTTATTCAGTGATTCCCAAGTCTGACTTCAGTTTAAACTTTAGTAAAAGAGACTTTTATTTAAACCATCCAACAAACAAAACTACAACAGCATATCCACATACACACACACACATACACACACACCAAACAACAACAACAAACTCACATGAACAAAACCAGAGAGCCCTTTAGGTAAGGACTCAGCTATTGTTAGTCCAAGGATTTTAAAAGCAGAACCCACAACGTTGTAATTTTGAAGAGCCAAGATAACTTATCCTGTTTAGGCACAGGCCAAGCTTGATTTTTTTATCAGATGTCCATCAAATGCCTCAGCCATCCAAGCAAGCAAAGATTTTCTATAAAAATGGAACTTAGCAGTTAGCTTGTTAATCTTGCGACCCCTTTTCTTGTAAGAAGACCTGAGGCAGTGAGATATTTTCCAACAACCAACAGTTGAAAGTAATAAAATTGCATTGGGAAGTTATCCATTTTGGGCAAATTAGCTGACGGTGTGTTCATGATAGGAGTAACTTTCTCATTGCTTACAGGTTAATAACAATGTTACTTTTACCAGTCCTTCTAACACAGTAAATTAACCTCGAAATGTAATATACACTTTCACATGGGCATGTAGATAAGAAGCCTCTTTGCTGTGCTGAGCTTTTCTGTGTATTGTAGGGTTTTACATCCATCAGGATCCTCATCTGGATGTGAGAAGGACTTCTGCCAGTTATGAAAACCCTGCAGAATCCATGCATTGTTAATACCCCCTTGCCAACATTTAATCTCATTGAGAAGAATGCAAAATTAATCCAAGAACTGTGTATTAAATACAGGAGCCAAGATACAAATGTGGGCCCTTAGAAACATAAGTGTCTTTTCTACTGTTTAACAATGTGGCTGGAATAACATTCCATCTCCATCATGTACAGATGAGTACACATTCATATATTATAAGTTTCCATAACTACATACACAACTCCACACATGAACACTTATAAACACAGACACAGATAAATGAGGCTTTCAGAACCTTAGGATGCTGAGTGGCGGTTGGTGTGGGTGTGAAATACAAGGGTGGGGAGGTAGAAGCACATGCAGGATGGAGCTCTGATTTGGAGACATTTGTTCTTTTCTACCCAGTCCTAAGTCCTAATAAATGAGGCAGAGGATGGTGGTTTTACATCGTTAACAATAGGATTTTCTAGAAGAAGCATGAGTTCCAGACTCTGCAGCATCAAGTCTAACCAGAGATGACATGTTCTAATTTCTTGATACATGTTCTTATATAGTCTTGTTTATATGCTCAGATATGTCAGAAAGAGAACTGGATGCAACCAGTGGTCTGGAAGAACATATTATCACCTTCTCAGTTTCTACTTCTCTGCTGCCAGCCCCGAGTTTCAGCTCACATTCTTTCTGCTTTTGTTTCCTGGTCTGTTTGATAAGGGAAGCAAAGTTGTTATCACTAATGTGTAAGAATATTGTGAGAGTCTTTAGCATCAGCTGTGCTAGGGGATGTGATAAACTCTTTTACCATCATCGCTACAACTTTAAATTACGCAATCTCTTTTCATCTCAGGTTATATACAATAAGAAGGCTGGGATCACCAATTAGACCATTTTAAAGTTTATGCACCTGTGAATCTCACTATTAAACTTTATTTAATATTCTTCATGTATATTTATGGATGTGAGTGTGCATGTGAGTGCACAAATACCTGTCGATTTATATGTATGTATATGTGGGTCCATGAGCACACCAACAAGTGCATGGATGTATAGAGACCAGACTTCAACACTTGTTGTTATTGCTTAAAGGCAGTTCACCTTGTTTCTTCCTTTTTCTTTAAAAACATTATATGTAGGACAGTGTACTTGAGTAGATGTATCCAGGGAGACCAGAGCAGAGATACTATGAAGCTGTCATTATTAACGGTTGTGTGGGAGCTGGAGCTATAGATGGTTGTGAGGGAACTTGAGCATTGGTGGTTGTGAGACAACTGATCTAGATGCTGAGAACTGAATCCAAGTCCACTTAAGGTGTCAGGACTCAGTTATAACTTGTCTGCTTTTGGGATGTGAACATGAAACACCAAACCTGGCTTTTCAAAGTGGTGTTATCTAATTTTTGGTATTTATATTATAATTATATATTTTCTCCTTTCCTTCCTTCCAAACCACTGTATTTCTTGTTCTTTTTCAAATTCATGGTTACTTTTCACACTGTTGTTAAACACACACATGCACAAACACACAACCTACTCAGTCTTTACAATGTTAAATAAACGTATGGTTTGGGGCTGATTATTTTGTTTTGGCAGTCCACTGATGTTGTTTTCCCCAGCAAAAAGTATTTCTTCTGTTTCCACTCTTACATAGTTGCCTGAAACATTTTGTGTAGGCTTGAGGCCTCCTGAACATTTGCTCATCCATGTCTAGAGCTGTGGTCCTTGTTCTGCTTGTTTGGACTGTGCGATTTTATGGCCGTGGCTTTTATCGCCTGGGAAACAAAATCTCATAGCAAATTCTCCCTTATTCTTTCAATCTTTATGTCCTCTCTTCTTCAGTGATCTCTGAGCCTTAGATGTAGGAATTGAATTGTAGATGTATCCTTTGAGTCTGGGACCCATGTCTCTCCATTTCAGTTGGTGGTTTTCTGTAATGATCTCTGTCTGTTGCAAGGATTTTTTCCCCTTTATAAGGTTTTAGGAATACAAACACGTGTTGGCATAAGGGCAATATTTCAAAAAGGTAGTTAAGGATTATGATGGTTTACTGAAGTGGTGATTGTTGACTTTCTACAAAGATCCATGACTTCACTGGTAGTTAATTAGGTTTCTAATACCAGGCATGATTTTTCTCTTGTTGATCAGGTTTTAAATCCACTTAGAGGGCTGTTACTACAGAAGTGTGTTTGACACTATTGAACCTGAGGGATATCATGCGGTACTGGTCAGTGCGTTGGTTCATAGGTGTCCTAGCTGCAGTACTGGTCAGTGCGTTGGTTCATAGGTGTCCTAGCTTCAGTACTGGTCAGTGCGTTGGTTCATAGGTGTCCTAGCTTCAGTACTGGTCAGTGCTTTGGTTCATAGATGTCCTAGCTGCAGTACTGGTCAGTGTGTTGGTTCATAGGTGTCCTAGCTGCAGTACTGGTCAGTGCTTTGGTTCATAGGTGTCCTAGCTGCAGT
>NW_022196891.1:10592895-10593071 GCF_008632895.1 Mastomys coucha
GTGCGTTGGTTCATAGGTGTCCTAGCTGCAGTACTGGTCAGTGCATTGGTTCATAGGTGTCCTAGCTGAAGTACTGGTCAGTGCTTTGGTTCATAGGTGTCCTAGCTTCAGTACTGGTCAGTGTGTTGGTTCATAGGTGTCCTAGCTGCAGTACCGGCCAGTGCGTTGGTTCATAG
>NW_022196891.1:10594924-10608544 GCF_008632895.1 Mastomys coucha
AAGAAAAGAAAAGAAAAAAAGAAAACTAAAATAATAAAGCAAACCCCTGTTCCCTCCTTCCTCCCCCTTCTTACAATTCCACCCTCTCCTGCTTACTGGCCCTGGCATTCCCCTACACTGGGGCATAGAACCTTCACAGGGCCAAGGGCCTCTCCTCCCATTGATGACCAACATGGCCATCCTCTGCTATAAATATGCTTCTGGAGCCATCAAATCTAGACACTATTGTGGATGCCAGCAAGTGCTGGATGACAGGAGCCTGATATAGCTGTCTCCTGAGAGGCTCTGACAGTACCCCACTAATACAGAAGTAGAGGCTCACAGCCATCCATTGGACTGAGTACAGGGTCCCCAATGAAGGAGTTAGAGAAAGGATCTAAGGAGCTGAAGGGTTTGCAGCCCCTTAGGATGAACAAAAATATGAAATAACCAGTACCCTCAGAGCTCCCAGGGACTAAAGCTCTAAGCAAAGAGTACTATTCCCCTTTCAATTGTCTCTCCTTCCTCCCCCCACATTCCCCCAAAATGTCACTTTTTACTTTCCTTCTTTCTGAAGTTGCCCCAGGCTATGTGGTCACACCTTAATATTTGGTGCTAGGATTCTCAGCTGAGAAACAACATATGATGTTCATCCTTCTGGGTCTTATCTCTTCTCACCAATTTACTGGAAAATTGGATTTTATTTTTCTTTATAGCTGAAGAGTGTGCATGTACCACAATTCTATTATCCATTCTTTATTGAAGACAGGTATTTTTTTTTTAGCCAGGCTCATTGCTGCTCTGTTCACAATAGTTAGCCTTTACCAACTAAGGCATCTTTCCGGACTTACTGCTGAAAAGATGCATGTCAGAAGTTACATAATATTACTGTTCAAGTATCTAGAAAACACCTTACATTTGACTGATACACTTGCATGCCTCTCTTGCAATAGCCCATACTAATGACCCTTTAATACCTTTATTTATTTTTTTAGAGTTATTTATGTATTTTATATGAGTACATTGTCACTGTCTCCAGACACACCAAAAGAGGGCTTGAGATCCAATTACAGATGGCTGTCGGATATCATGTGGTTGCAGGGATTTGAACTCAGGACCTCTGGAGGAGCAGTCAGTGCACTTAACTGCTGAGCCATCTATCCAGTCCTCTTTAATACCCTTAAAATGATCCAATAAAGCACAAAAATATCAACTTGAATTACTTACTTTATGAGCTTTGTTAAATCAGAATCATGTGTTTCAAATATACTTGCATTTGGGGTTTGTGGAGGTTTAAATGAGATATTATCCAGAGTCTTGAACTTTTCACATTTGCTTCCCAGTTGATGTTGATGCTTGGGAGATGAGATCTTGATGGTGGTACTGTTTCACTGGGATTAAGATTTGAAGTTTTAATGACTCATGAAACTTCTACTCTATTTTCTTAACATCTGGCTTGATACTTGTACTTGAATCCTCATCTTCCTATCCTAGCTGGCAGGCCTTCACTCCACCCTCATGGACTCTACACTTCTGGGACTGAAACAACAGAAAAATTCTTTGTCCTATAATTCTCTTTGGTTATGGTGTGTTACTACAGCGATATAAAGTAAATACCCCAGGATCATGTTCAGTTTTGTGTAATCTGTAAGTGTGTACACTGTTGTATAGACAGACATGAATGTTGTGCCTCAGCCACTCATGCTACTTTCTTATCCATGCTGTAGGTTGGTTAGCTCAGGGCCAACAGTTCAACACAGTCCATTATTTTAGCAAACTCTCTTCCTGATGTAAGTGGACAATATGCTATTTTCATGCATTGATTCCCCAAGAACTTCATTTAGGCATTTTATGTGTTAATTGGCACATCTGATTGGTCTGGGTTGACTTTTTAGGTGACAATTTAAAGGCTTCCCCTGCAAGACACGTGTTTTCTCTCATATTGTTTTCTTGCTGGGCTTTAGGGTTTAACTACACAAGGCCTTGGACATTCCTGGGTTTATTAATTAGACATGCCCAGGAATTAATTTGGATAGGTATTTTCAACTTTAAGATAGCATGCATCTTTCTTGGAGGTCATTTTAGAGATTACCTTCTTATGTACTTTACAAAGCAATTAAGATAAGAAAGACTATTGAAAATTAAGCTCCAAACAAGGATTTCAGAGCTATCAATATGTAATGGAATAACTGCTTGCCGTAAGTGTCAGCTACTTGCCTCAACCCTCCTTTCTGTTCTCTCTTTTCCTGCCCTCTCTCTTCCCTTATTTCTCTCCTATTCTTTGATTATTCCCATTAAGCATAGGCACCCATGTATGTTCATACTCTTCTCGGTTATATCTGCCAGCCATCTTTCCCCTTCTTTAGGCGGAAGCATGTTTATCGTGACCTTTAAATCATCCCTAAAAGCAAACCCATAATGTCTCTCATGTTCTGTGTACCTCCCTTCTAAGTAATTTGATACAAAGAGAGCAATAATGTCCAATAGTAATGTTTTTGTTAAAAGAGCTTTGAAGTTAGTTATACTTACATTTTATCTTGGCTACATTGTGATTGGGTGGACATAGAAGATCTCACAGTGTTTGCAAATCACACTTCTCTCTTGCCTATAGAATAAACAAAGTAACTTCCCCTTCTTCCAGTATCTCCAGGAATGTATTGAAGTCTCTGCAAAAAATGACATAAAAGTGACTGCTGGTTAGGCTTCTCCAAGAGATCAAAAGTTCAAATAGGTTCTATCTCAGAGACATATTTTCTTATTTCAACAATTCTTTCTTCCTCTCTGGTGTGTGCGTGTGTGCGTGTGTGCGTGTGTGCGTGTGTGTGTGTGTGTGTGTGTGTGTGTGTGTGTGTGTGTGTGTGTGTTTAAGAGGAAGAGAGTGTATGTATAGCTGTACATGTTTGGAAACCAGATGCCAACCTCAGGGACTTGCCATGTTAATTTTTAAGAGACTCTGTCTCTGAATTTGGGGCTCACCTAGCTGACTAATGATCCCCAGGAATCTGTATGTCTGTGTATCCCTTGCAGTGCAAACACTAGCACACACCACTTTGTTATGCTATGTGTTTGTGTGAACTATGGTCTTTGGGCTTTTATGAGCAGGTTTCTTTGGTGTTTTACCATTGGAACTGTCTTCCCACCCTGTTCTTGGAAAATGCCTCCTCAACCCCTCCCTTTATGGTGTCTTTCTTATTCTCAATTGAGACCCGGTTGCACAGCACAATGGGAAACACCCTGCTTTCCCACTGGGAATCCCTGTCCTCCTGTCCCTCACTGTTACTGGGCATTGAGGATCTCTGAGCTTCTCACAGTAGTCTGGTATTCCGAGCTGAAGGTCAAAAGCTCTGCAGGAGCCTGGCACACGGTTTCCTTTTGTTCTTGGGGAATCAGCTCTGGATGGTTTTCTTTCTTTTTTGTTTTTCATTTCATTTTCATAGATTAATATTATAAATGCGAGAAAAAGCTCATGTATGATATAGTTGGAATAAAGTATTCAATCATGCATTATCGCTTTCAGCTCTTTCTTCATTTCTTTTTTCTTGTCAGAATCTTCTCTGTGACTGCTTCTCAGTGACTCTTTCTCAGTGACTAGTCCCCAAGTCACTGCTTCCCTTTTCCTCTCTGCTCCTTCCTTCTTTAAGTCCTTTTCATTTCATTTTATATTTGTTTATTTTTATTTTTTGGCTTCTGTGGTCTCTATTATTCCTTAACATGGAACAAGACTATTACAAACTTCCTTCTGGCCAAAGCCAATGGAATGTCAAAACTAATTTTTATTTTATTATTATTATTATTATGATGATGATGATGATGATGATTAATTTGTGTGTTTGTGTGTATATGCATGTTTATGTATGATAAGCCTGAGGATGGTGCTAGGTGGTCAGAAGACATTCATGAGTCAATTTCTTCTTTCCACAATGAAGTGTAGTCTGGGGGGTGGCACTCAGTTCTGCAGTCTTTGTACTCTCTGGCTTTCATTACCCTGGTCCACAGTGGCTAGTCTATTTCTTTTCCACTATGATGTCCCATGAGAATTTGGCCTGGTTAACCATTTTTTTTTCAGATATTCCCTTTTCACTATACTCTCTTTGAGCTTTCTTTATGTTTTGCTCAACTTTCTCCACTTATTACCTGCTGGAGTTGGAATTCTTCCTCAGTCTCTCTGCCAACCTCTTCTCCCCGTGTCAATGCACTAAATATCAGAACACTCAAGGTCACTGGGTATGACATAATATGTTCTAAGATTTATTCTTGATTTCTGTCTTTTTCACACTAGTTTATGAAAACCCTTCTCTATTGCAGCAAGCTCTAGACAGTGTGTGTGTTATCTGTCAACCTTGGTGAATGTCTTTATACTACTATTTCTCTAGAGAGCATGGTCAACACACTCCAAGGAACTCTACTTAGTTTCCTTCCTGAAAACTTATTCTACATATAGCAACCCTATGAACAGAAATAGATAAAGAGCCAAACCATAAGTCAGTATTTCATTCCACTACCCTATTTTGTTTTATGGCTGTTCAAATAGCACCCACTTTCCTAAATACGGTCTCTGTGTCTTATTTCCTCCTTTATCATGTATCGATCAACTTTTACCAAGTTTTACAATTTCACTGAAAATTTAAAAAGCATTTACTTCCTTTTTATTTGTGTATTATGTGTCTGCATTTACATGCATATCTGTGTGTATGTGCCATGGCACCAACCTGCTTTCTAAATATTCATTTTCATGTCTATAGACAAATACTATACTCAGTATTAATCAGCAAAATTTCTCTTTGCAATGAACAGAGATGGATGCACAAACTTGAGAAGATTTAGATGCTAAAAATAAGTGATGGTTGACTTTTGCCCTCTAAGTATGGCATTTATACAGCATCTTCTGAGGTTCAGGGAACATCAAGGAAGAATAGAAAGACTAAAAGCCTGAAGACAGAAGAGACCTGTGAAATCTGTCTCCTTAACGTGGCACAGCTCTTACTCTCATGATCTAACAGCAACTTCATGGATGTATAAGTTCCTGTGGAGGAGAGCAAAGAGCATTGGAGCTGGACATACAGGTGGTGGTTCTAAGCTACCTCTTATGGGTGATAGGAAATAAAATGAAGTTCTATGCAAGAACAATATATAAAATTAACCACTGATACGTCTCTCTAGTCCAAAACTTTTTAACTTTTACCTAAAAGATTTATAATTCTGAGTCTTTATTAATTGCTCTATAAAACCATCTTTCCATTTTAAAATGAAACTTGAATTATATTTTTGGGTTATAGATGAGGAATTGGTATTCAGTTCATTCACATTCATTTCATTTTGTTGGAAGCCATTTGGTATTCTTCAGTCTAAGCCTAGGTGGCTTGAGTGATGCAGAAGACAGAGTTAAAAACAGTTTAGGAGTAATATATTGAAATGGAATATTGAAAGCACAATTTTAAGGTAATTCAACAAAATTTTTTTACTAAGGGAGAGATTTTACAGATAAAATTCTCAAACGATTAGAAACTGTTTTCCTGAGAGTTTCAGAAACCCACTACAACAGGCTTTCTAACTTTTTTGAGATATGGAAGAATAATTTGAAGGTTCGTCAAAATTCATTTCAGTTCAATTCTTCACTATTATAATATTTTATGATCATGTACATAAGTCATTTAAAACAATTTTCTTAGTTTTTATAAAAATTATATTTTATATTTGCTTTAATTTTCTTTTTAAATTTTTTCCTATAAATGTACCATAGGAAACTTTTCAGTCTAATATGTGAAGATACCGTTCTTAAGTTTTACATGTGTGAAACATTAAAAAATGTGTGTTCCATAATTTTTCCACAATTTTCCCACTTAAATGTCATCCAAGAAGTTTCAAGTACTTCACTGTTTTTCCTCTTACATTGTTACACTACACAGTTTTAGACACCTACCTTTGTATGGCTAAGGAAATTGTTTACATAACTGTTAAAAATGTGTTGTTCTGAAATTTTATAAATGTGTACAGTGTGTTGTAGTTACTCTCATCCCCCTTTTGTTTCTACCCCACTCCTGTCAACTTCTCTTCCTTTTAAGTCAGTTTTCCACATTCATCTCTTTTTGTTTTGTTTTGTACCTCACTAATTTTAACCTGGCCTAACTATACATTGGAGACAGGAAGGCTCATTAGTGTGTACACAACTGAAGGTTATTTCTTACTATCAGTATCCAATAGTTCAGCAGAGAGGTATGAATTCCCATGAGCCTCTTTGCATCCTTGAATGATTATTGATAGGTTTAGTCTTGTACAGACTCATTAAAGATACCTACAGGTGCAGATGCAATGAGATCATGTGGAGAATAACTGTGCTGTGTTAAGGAGTGTATCAACTGTCTAAGGCATGAAAATGAATATGTAGAGAGTAGCTTGGCACCATGGCCGTTGACTTAGATAACATCAGTAAGTTCCTGTCATTGGAATGATTTCCTCAATGTAGACAGAAGAGTTACTAGTAATCAAACTGTTTATCTTTAACTTTCTTCTATTTTTCAAACTGAAATTTGTGAAAACTGTATCTTAAAATATGACTTTTCAGTTATTTATATGCATAGGGCTTAGTACTGCCTTTCCAAGAATCTTCTGAGTACCAACTCATATGGTGAAACAAGCCTATATCTTCTCACCATGTCTAGCAGGTTGTAACTCTCTTGAACTCCATATTAAGTACGTGGTGAATTTAGTTGTTAGAATTCTGACAAGGTGATCAACTTTAATACTCACAGTCAGTTGATACTACTCACTGCTACTTGGTAAACATTTTCTATAATAAATTACCATTGTACTTTGTTAGGACAAAGTACAATGTGCTTTGTACTTTGTTATTTAGATAAATAGAACCATTGTACTTTGTTATTTAGATAAATAGATGATATTAAAGCAAAATGGATGAAAGGTACTTTTTTTCAGATATTTTCTTTATTTACATTTCCAATATTATACTCTTTCCTCCTGGGCTTGGATGAAAGATTATATATTTTGGATATTAGCCCTTTATCAGAGGTGAAGATTTTTTTCTTAATCTGTAGGTTGTCAATTTTGTCTTATTCGATATGTCTTTTGCCTTACAGAAGCTTTCTGGTTTCATGAGGTTCCATTTATAATTCTTGATCTTAGAGAATGAGCCATTAGTGTTCTGTTTAAGAAATTTTCCCCTGTGCCAATGAGTTCAAGGTTCTTTCCCACTTTCTCTTCTATTAGATTCAGTGTATAAAGGTTTTATGTTGAGGTCCTTGATCAACTTGGACTTGAGCTTTGAGTAAGGTAACAAATATCAATCTATTTTCATTTTTCTACATATCGACAAACAATTAAACCAGCACCATTTGTTAAAGATGCTTTCTTTTTTTCATTGTATATATTTGCCTTCAAGTGTCCATAAGTGTGTTGTTTTATTCCTGTGTCTTGAATTCTATTCCATTGATCAACATTTCTTTCTGTGTACCAATACCATGCAGTTTGTTTGTTTTTTTCTATATTGTGCTGTAGCAAGGTGATTCCCCAGGCATTCTTTTTATTTTAAAGTATTGTTTTTGCTACTCTGGGTTTTTTTTTTTTCCTTTTCAGATGAATTTGAGAATTGCTTTTTCCATGTCTTTGAAAAATTGTATTGAGATTTTGAAGGGTATTGCATTGAATCTGTAGATTGCCTTTGGTTAGATGACCATTTTTACTATATTAATTCTGCCAATCCATGAGCATGGGCAGTCTCTCCATTTTCTGAGATCGTCGATTTCTTTCATGAGAGACTTGAAGTTGTTGTCTTACAGATCTTTCACTTGTTTGGTTAGAGTTACTCCAAGATATTTTATATTATTTGTGGCTATTGTGAAGGGAGTTGTTTCCCTAATTTCTTTCTCAGCCTGTTTATCATTTGTTAAAAGGAAGGCTACTGATTTATTTGTGTTTACTTTTTTTTCCAGACTCTTTGCTATAGTTGTACATCACCTGGAGAAGTTCCCTGTAAGAGTTTTGGAGTCTCTTGTATATACTATCTTATCATCTGCCAAGAGTGATACCTTTATTTCTTCTTTGCCAATTTGTATTCCCTTGATCTCTTTTTGTTGTCTTATTGTTCTAGCTAGTATTATATTGATTAGATATGGGGAGAGTGGGTATTCTTGTCTTGTCCCCAATTTTAGTGAGATTGCTTTAAGTTTCTCTCCATTTAATTTGATTTTGGCTGCTGGTTTGCTGTATATTGCTTTTATTATATTTAGATATGAGTCTTGAATTCCTTATCTCTCCAATTCTTATAACATGTAAGGGTGTTGTATTTTTTCAAATGCTTTTTCTGCATCTAAGGAGATGATCATGTGATTTTTTCTCTGAGTTTGTTTATATAGTAGATTATATATTATTATTATATGATGATATATTTTATAATATAGTGGATCATATATTATTTCCTTTGAGATGGGAATCTTTGTTCTCTTCTATTCAGATTATTCTTAGATTTGTTCTTTTTATTGTGTCCTGAATTTCCTGGACCCTTTGGGTTAGGAGTTTTTTATTTTTTAAATTTGTTTTGACAGTTGTTTCATTCTCTTCTACATACCGTCTATGCCTGAGTATGCTGTTGTATTCTGTTGGTGATACTTACATTTATAATTCCTGACCTCTTTCCTAGGTTTTCCATTTCCAGGTTTGTCTCCATATGTATTTTCTTTATTGTTTCTACTTCCACTTTTAGGTCGTGGACTGCTTTATTCAAGTCCTTCACCTGTTTGTGTTTTCCTGTATTTCTTTCAGTGAGTTATTGATAGCCCCCTTAAAGGACTCTATTACCTTCATGAGATAGAATTTTAGATCAATTTCCTGATTTTCAGATGTGTTGGTGTATTCCGGGCTTGCTGTGGTGAGAGAACAGGGTTCTGATGATGTCCATGTATATTAGTTTCTGTTACTTATGATCTTGTGCTTGCTTCTCTACATCTGGTTGTTCCTGGTGTTTGCTGGTCTGGGTGACTCTTTAGTCCCTGGGTTGCTTCAGGTCTCCTGGTAGGCCTGAGTCCCTGGCTGTGCCAGACCATGTCTCGCTTTCTCACTGGAGGCTTTTCAGAGGGGCAGAGAATCTGCTGGTCTGTTGCCTTGGCTGAAGTAGATCTCCTGGAGGCCTTCAGACTTTTGGGTCTTCAGAGAAGCAGTCAGGTTTTTGCCCTGTGTGAAGATATTCTCCACACAGGAGGGTCTACTGACTGTGGTTTCTATTTTCCTGTGTGCATCAGCATTCCAAAGAGGCTTTCAGTCTGTTGGGTCAGTAGCCCTGCATGCCACAGAACCCCCAGGAGGTCTTCAGACTGTGGTGTCTGTTGCCCAGTTGCACTATGGACAAAAGAGTTTCTGGGATATCTTCAATCTCCAGTGTCTTCAGGGGAGCAGACAAGCTGGTGATCGGTTGCTCGGTTGTCTTGTGTTTAGTAGATCTCCTGACATGCCAGTTGCCCTGTGTGTAGCAGATCTCTTTGGAAGTGCAGTGTCAGTTGTCCTGTGGGCAGCTGATATTCTAGTATGCCTTGGGCTTTGGTGTCGGTTACGGTGAGTGCAGTGGATCTTGTGGTGGATATTCTGGAATGGCTTAGGATATGGTATCTCCAGGGGACTAGACTAGCTAGCAGTCAAATTCTCTGAGTAGAGAAGATCATCTGTGCTGGCTCAGGATGTGGTGTCTCCAGGGGAACACACTAGCTAACAGTCTGCACAGCAGAAATGGAGGGATTTTTTGCCGGGGGCATGGGCTAAGGTGGGTGGGAGTGGGTGGGTGGTGATGGGTCTTGAGTCTCCTGGGCTCCCAGTGGCAGCTGTGGGACTTGCAGAGAGTTCTTACCAAATGCTCTGAGTTCAGTGGATCTTCTGAGCTGGTCAGGATATGGTCTCTCCAGGGGAGCAGACTAGCTAGCAGTCTGCCCTCAGCACAATGAACCAAGCAGAAGCACTCTGCTTTAATTTTCTATAAGTAAATATATAAAGAAACATAAAAGTAACTAGTTTTGTTATCTATGCTACTTATCTATTCAAGACCTCTTTACATTAGAACATTTAGATTTTCTTTCAGTTTATACAGTATTACTTTAGAGAATTCAGGAAATTAAGTTTTTCTTTGGTCACATTGGAAAGCAATTGCTTATGGCCTGCTATCAGTTTTTTCCCCCACACTTCTTACATCTTTTTTTGTTTTTATTGAATTTTTTCTTTATTTACATTTCAATTATTTTCCCCTTTCCAGTGTCTCCTTTGAAAACCCCCTATCTCATCTGCCCTGCCGCTATGAGGGTGCTCCACCACGCACCCATCCACTCCTGCCTTCCTACTCTGGCATTCCCCAATACTAGAGCATCAAACATCCTTAGGCCCAAGGGCTGCTTCTCCCACTAATGTCCAACATGGCAACCCACCGCCATATATGCACCCAGAGCTATGGGTCCCAAAATGTGTACTCTTTGGTTAGTGGTCCAGTCCCCAGAGATCCAGGGGTCTGGCCAGTTGACAATTCTACTTCCCCCATTGGGGCTGCAAGCCCCCTCACTTCCTTCAGTCCCTTCTCCAATTTTTCCATCAGGGACCCCATGCTCATTCCAATGATTTGTCATCCTTCTGAGTCAAAGAGGTAGATTGGGAAAGAGGATTAGCCTTAGAGTCAGGGGCCAGATCACATTCTTCCTGCCATGGAAGTTCTTCTTCCAGTTAGACCATACCTCCTAATGATTCCCCAGCTTCCTAAGCAGTAACATCTTTTATGGAACAACTGTTAAAATAAACACTGGCCAGAGAGTGTATATTTAAATCATGGCAGATGTATTTTTGTTTAGAAAGCTAGCTTTATTTTGATTCAGTGATGCCAGTTTATCATTTCTTTCTGGTGTCCACTTCTGTTTCTTTATGTAGTAAACTAAATGATTCTTTCATGATTAGTCTATAAATTTAATACACAGCATAGATTATTGTTTGCTCTTTTACTGTTGGTCTGCTGGTAATTTCAGATGAGAAGCCTGATGCTACATGCCAAGGGATGTATGACTATTGGATTGCACATAACAGGGGAGGCAGGACCATTACATGGGAGACCACATGTTGTGTGTGTGGGGAGCAGGACTCCTACTTTGGAGTGCTATAGAGATGATCATATTGGCAACTTGGATAGTACCTGTGAGGACGATTGGATTCCAGGTGTTCAAATCCCTAGTGGCAGAATACTATTTTATAAGTGGTGTCATATGGAGAGTACTCCAGGGGTACCCTATAAGCCAGTGTCATCAGGCTCTGGGCACTTACCACATCTTATCTTTGAAAAGTGAAGATATTTTTTAAGGTATCCAAAGATGTTCAGTGTTCTATTCCAGCAGAATTGCATGTACTAAAGCACTGGGTTATTAGGCAGACAGAAGAGTTCTGTCAGTGTAGAGGGTAGATGAGGTATCAAACTCTAGTCTTCTTTTTAGTGTTGTTTTGGCTATTCAGAGATTTTTCTACTGCTGCTTACATTCTGAGTGACCAACAGCTTCCCTTTCCCTTTCTCCTCCATTGCTTTTCAGAAGCCCTCCCACTCTTCCCTTTGTTCTTTCTTTCTCTTCTTGTCTTCTCTTCCCTAACTTTCTTTTCCATCTCTTCTCCTATCCTCCCCATCCCTTCTCTTCTAAAGTAATATCTTGTGTTAATCAACTTATCCTCCATTATATTATTCTGTTTAATTAAGCCACCTAGGCTACCACTTAGAAGCAGTGTGGCAGCAAGCTGGACACTGAACCTTTCTTGACTTTAGCAATCTCATCTACATCTGGTTGTAAGAGTGGGTTTAAATATTTTCCAAATCTTCTTTAGGGGTTTTAATGGTGTGGTCTATATTGCCAGTATTATTATTAAGTAGTTGTTGCCTTGGTAGTTTACCTCTGTTGGGGTGTATTAGTAATTGAGTAAATTAGGAACAACCTAGAAATGATCTTGGAGATGGTTTCAGCATTGAAAACCCAATGTGCTGATTTATAGGCAGGGAGGGGGAGCAGGACCCTCTGGATACTTCCAGGTCACCAGTTCCAACTCCTTGACTTTGGGAAGACCTATGGGAAATTATGTCTATAGAGCTCATTTAGAAAGAGAGAACCACACAATATCATAAACGGTTGGTTTTGAAATTCTAGTTTGGCCATTGTTGGAATTATTATGTTATTGTAGCAATTTCTGCAGGCCCAAGGGTGCAAATTGTTGTAACTAAGGGCTGGCCCCAGCATCCCTGTCAGGTCCTTGTTTGTATCACACTTCGTATATGTTTCAAAGCTGGCAGCAATATTAAGTAGACCATCTGTTGGTTTTCATTATATTTCTCCTCGATGGCAGCACTATTACATGTAACTGAATTCATTTTTAATAAATCCCTGATATCTTTGCTTTCAATCAGAACATCTATCTATATCAATAACCATTAGGCTTCACCTGAATTTATTATTGATGAAACATTAAATGTCACATGAATATGAATGTTTGCCCTACAACCCTTTCAATACAACTTATCCAAACAAAGCCGGAGAAGGTACCCTGTCTCAGAGTTACATATGATGCAAAAGTCTGGGTATTGTTGCTTCAAACAACTGGTGGACAAATGACTACAGATTCTGGTTATTCTCTTCTCTTCACCAAGCCTACCCTTCCAAGATCCTTTCCTTTTAAACTATCTTAGGCTGAACCTCCATGTGGAAGCTTTCTTCATCTTCATTGGGTTAATTTGTTATGTTTTTTAAATTTCTCTTAGCTTTTTATATTGTATCAGATATTGTATTTTTATATTGTATCAGATATTGTTATGGTAAATTGACATAAGCTAAATTCCTCTGAGAGGAGAGAACCACAATTGAGAAATTGACTTTATTAGATCTAGCTATAGATATAACAGTAGGGCATTTTCATAATTAGTAATTGATGGGGGAGGGCCCTGTGAAAATCTCCAAGTCTTTAAAGAGAGCTATCTGCAGCCCAACTCATAAACAAGGCACCCTCATCAGAGATAGCCATAATGGAAGTATCCAGAACTTAGATACCCATAAATTGAGGTTCTAATCACAAAGCTACCCATAGCAGGGGTACCCATAAATCAATAGTACTTAGGGAGAATTATCTTTCCAAGGTGCATATATGCATGTACTTCATATATGCGTGCTGGTTTATGAGTATGGGTATACATATATATTCATGTATGTGGTAAACATGTACGTAAATATGGGCACACATATGAATGCATGTTAACATAAAAGAGTACTTCAACCTTGTATTCTGACAGGATATCTCATTTGTTTAGGGCTCACTGATTTGGCTAAGTTAGCAGGCCATCAAACCTCATTCATATCTCTGCTTCCCCAGTACCCAGCTCTGGGGAATACATATAAATATAGGTTTTGAGGTTCCATGTTCACATACTTATGCCTGAGATGAGAAAGTTACAGTTAAAAGTCCAGTTAAGTTTTTGTCAAATTCTTAATGGACATGATACTTTAAACTTCTCAAGTTCTGAGAATTCAATATTCTTAAATGATATCTAATCTAAGAAATACATTATAGCAATATAAATATATACTTTTTATATGATAATTATGTATTTTGTATGATTATTATTTTATATGATATTACAAT
>NW_022196891.1:10608699-10611701 GCF_008632895.1 Mastomys coucha
ATATAGTTATATATTATAAAATTATTTTATATTTATACATGATGTATGTATTAAGTTCATAAGTTATTCTATAAGTTTCATAATTTATATATGATCATATAATATATAAAATATCTATCTATGTATAATGGAAAATTAGAAATAGTCTAAGTATCATAAACCATTGATAGATTAAGAAGTACTCTATGAGAAAAAGTTGAACAAAGCATCTAAAAATTTCAGGGATCTTAGGATATGACAAGTTGCTCTTAATGGTAAATTGGGTGGAGATAACAAATAATCTAAGAATATGCTGATAATTGTGACACACATGTATACACACAGTTCCATATACACAGATATATATTCATACATGCAAACACACAGATATTGACACATATATGGACAGACATAAACACACAGTCTCAAGTGCACACATGCACATACACTCATACATATACATAGTTATACACAAAAAATGCACACATGGTCATATTTGCTGTCACATAGACACAGAAATATAGATATATACAGGCTCACATAGTCTTACACTTACATGTATTCTCATATACATTCACAAACTCAGAATTACACACTCTCCCATATATGAGCAAAATCATGTGTACATATTCATGCAAACATTCTCACAAACATTCCCACACTTATGTATGCACCAACACACACACACACACAAGTATACACCTATGTACATGCATAAATGCAAACAGAAAATATAGCAAGGATACAATTAACATACTAACAGTAAGATGGACTTCCTCCAATTTGCCTTCTTCACTGTCTCTCGACCAAGCTCGACTATTTTTTATATATAATTGTGTTTTATTTTTATAAAGAAGGCTGTGGTTTCTTGCCAAGTCCTACTCAGTCATTAAAGGTACAGAATGACAGAGCCAGGCGATCATGGGTCTCCAGGATAGTTGCTGTGGGCATAAGGCTTGTTGGTATAATAATGTTGATATTTTCAGGCTCCTCCTTTGAGGAATGTCCTCTCTGCCAATGTTAATGAATCCATGATAATTAGAGACAGCATTAGTATTGTAGATGAGTGTGTACTTATGTCTCATCAAAATAGTAGGACATTGTGACCTTCAGAACAGCCCTTAAGGCTATAGGTGAGAACAGAGAAAATATGAGATTAAATATATATAATTTCTTAACTATGAAAAATATAAAGATGTAATATTAGTAATATAAAGAGCTTCAGAGATCTGAGGGAATAGAGGAAGCTACATTAAAAGTCAGAAAGATACCAAGAAAGTAGACATTGAGATTTAGGGAGTGGTTATTGCAGGACAAGATCCCAGCTAGCTAAGTTTTTCTTGTTGTTGTTGTTGTTGTTGTTGTTGTATATGCTGACAAATATAGATAGATTCTTGAGGCCAAGGTCATTCTGGAACAGAGGGAGTTTAAGTCTTTGCCCAGACATTGTAGGAATGGCCTGGTTCCCAACCAGCTAGTTTATGTCCTTGTTCTTGCAGTCTCCTTTAATAAATAAAGGTGTCCAATAAGGCTGATTCAGGAGCTATTCTAAAGGGGAACCTGGAGCAGCAACTGAATTGCTATGTAAATAAAACTGGACATTTGATCTTTGAAGGAGGAGCTATCCAGAGCATTTTTATTTTTAGAAATAATAAGAATCATACAGTAATTGTAATGCCATGCAAAACAGAACACACACACACACACACACACAGAGAGAGAGAGAGAAAGAGAGAGAGAGAGAGAGAGAGAGAGAGAGAGAGAGATCAGAAAAGTTGCCTGTAGCAAAACACAGAGAAAGTCCAGTTTCTCTGAAAGCTCTATGAGCAGAACATTGGCTATCAGCATGGAGTTAGGATTTGACTTTGAGTCATTTGCTTTCTCATTCATATATACCCTTTCTCTCAGAAACCTTCCCCAAGCCAAGGTTTGTCTTGCCAGTTTAAATAGCATATGTCACAATAAACTTACATACTAAAGACTTGGTTTGCCGGGCGGTGGTGGCGCACGCCTTTAATCCCAGCACTTGGGAGGCAGAGGCAGGCGGATTTCTGAGTTCGAGGCCAGCCTGGTCTACAGAGTGAGTTCCAGGACAGCCAAGGCTACACAGAGAAACCCTGTCTCAAAAATACCAAAAAAAAAAAAAAAAAGACTTGGTTCTCATCCTTACAATACTCAGAGTTGAATCCAGTTAGAGAATACTGAGTCATGATGCTTTAAGCTCATCATTGGATATATTTCAGCATGTGGTATTGGATGGTGTACCTTTTAATATCATAGTATTTCTGTGGTCCCTACTAATGTTGGTAAGATATGCAGGTGAGAGTGAGATGTTTGCCAGGAGAGAACTTATCCTCATAAGAGAAAATTTTCAACAGAAAATTTACAAGAAAATTAAATACTACAAATTTGCCTCAGATTTAACAGATAAAGATGAAATTATAAGCAGACAAAGTAAGAAATCACTGAACACAGTCAGCCCCTGTGGAGAGCCTGAGATTTGTATACTTAAAGCACTATGAGCAATAGGAAGAAGGAGTGGATATAGAGATACAATGGTACAACTGAAAACTAAATGTCTTTTTCCTTGTGTAAACAATAACTCTCCAGAGAGTATATGCTATATTTCCCCCTTGAACAAAAATATTAGTGGGGTTACATGGGACATACATTATATATCACAATTGGAAACTTCCATTTGATGATATGGACAGTAGAAACAGTCCCAGGTAATCTCGAATTTGAGAAATTATGCAACCTATCAAAGCATTTTTGGTAGAGAAATGTGTGTGGTAGAGGCTACATACTGCATGAGAAATGATTGTGAGTTAGATAAGTGATAGATAAGGTTGTGTTCTCCATTTATGCCACCATAACTAACTTTATTCTTTTGACAGAACAAGTAATACAATTATGAGCTATTTTATGCCATATTGAACAATGATAACAAGTTTTTCTCTTGTTTTGCTTGAGCTGCTGAGTGTCAAGATAATTTTATACTTACAGGAAACAGAGAGAAGAAG
>NW_022196891.1:10611945-10614887 GCF_008632895.1 Mastomys coucha
AACAAGAACAAGAACAAGAAGAAGAACAAGAACAAGAAGAACAAGAAGAACAAGAACAAGAACAAGAACAAGAAGAACAAGGAGAAGAAGGAGAAGAAGGAGGAGGAGGAGGAGGAGGAAGAGGAGAAGGAGGATGAGGAGGAGGAGGAGGAGGAGGGGGAGAAGGAGAAGAAGAAGAAGAAGAAGAAGAAGAAGAAGAAGAAGAAGAAGAAGAAGAAGAAGAAGAAGAAGAAGAAGAAGAAGAACAAGAACAAGAACAAGAACAAGAAGAAGAAGAAGAAGAACAAGAACAAGAAGAAGAACAAGAAGAAGAAGAAGAACAAGAACAAGAACAAGAAGAAGAAGAAGAACAAGAACAAGAAGAACAAGAAGAACAAGAACAAGAACAAGAACAAGAAGAACAAGAACAAGAAGAACAAGAAGAACAAGAAGAAGAAGAAGAAGAAGAAGAAGAAGAAGAAGAAGAAGAAGAAACAAATATACAACCTTCTGAGATCATATCATTCCATTTAAAAAGACTTTGTTACAAAATGATGACTTCTGTATATCTCACAGATTTGTAAAAGCGTCTGGGAAAATCAATGACAACAAACAATAAACATATTATTTGGAAAGTTTAAAATAAAAGGCACCTGTGTTGGTGGAAGCAGGCACTCTTAGGAATTTTGAGGCTGTTCAGAGTAAATCTCTGTTCTAGGAGAAGGCTTACACCATATGGGTTGTCAACCATGGATAGTCTTGGGACTCACACATAATCCATGTTATTCTAGTGCTGTTGATTTAATGCCAGAACTATGTGGTAATATCTTATCATTGCCTTTAAGACATGAAGAAATAAGGCTGGTATTAAACTGGAAGCTCATTTCAACTGACTGGTGATTGGAGTGTCAGAAGAATGTACGCTGTTTGGAGAACATTTTCATATATGGCTCTGCCTTGTACTGGCTACTAGATACTACATGTTAAACATTTCAAGAAAATTACCCTGGCTCTTGCAATAATGGCATAGCTATAATGGGAATAAACAACTATTTTCTCCATAGATGTAAGGATGGTTCACAGGAACATTTGTTTGCTATTGTAAGCTCAGGGAAAGCATAAGGCTAGGAAAATGACAGGCCACTGATGGGAGGTAATAGATATTGTTTTGTTAGGTAAATATGATGTGTTAACCAGCTTACGTAAACACTTATTCTATGGACTGTGGGTTATAGTGGATGTTAGCCATATTCAAAAAACTTATAACAAGCTACAGTAACTGAAAAAAAAATATAGTAGGTTGAACTACTAGAAATGAGAAGCTAAATATTTGCTACAATATCCTAGACTGGCCCAAAATAAAAATAATCATATACTGTTGAGTTGTGCATGGCCATGTAGAAGGGATGGCAGGACAGAGTTCCTCCTCTGGGAGCAGAACCTGCAGGTCATGGGCCTCCACAAGTCCCGACTGTTGTTATGCATAAGGTTTGTTTCTATAATATACATTATTTACTTTATGTTCCTCATTTGGGAAATATTCTCCATTCCAAGGTTATTGGGGGAATGTTTTCACTGCCATGGTTAATGACTCAATGATAATTAGAAATAGCATGAGTCCAGGAGGCAATGGTGTGTCTGATTTCCATAGCAAAATGGTAAATGCTATGGCCTTCAGGCCATGACTTAAGGTTGTGGGAACTAACTCTGAAAACATGGGTTTACAAATATATAATTTCTCAACTATACAAAATATAGAGATGCAACATAAATTATATGAGGGGTTTTGGCAACCAAAAAAAAAACCAAAACAAACAAACAAAAAAACCAGAGGTATCTGCAATATGAGCCAAGCTGTCAGAAAGATACTACTGAAGGAGAAAAATAGATGTGCGGAGAGGTTAATGCCAGGACAGATGCCACCCAGCTGTCTATGTTTTTAATTACAAAGGCAGACAGTTTCCAGAAATTTTGGTCAGACTGAAACAGAGTTAGTTTTAGACCCACATTGGACATGTAATGGTCATCACAGAGCCAGACTCCACCCAGCTAACTCATTGCCTGGTTTGTGCTCACACAGGCAGGCAAATCACTGAATTCATTGGTATGTTAAAAAAAATGTACTTGTCTTTTCAAAGAATCAAGGGGCTAAAGTCATAAAACAATGATTCATGGGATCATCAAAAGAATGTGGGAGTGGACAATTGTACAGATATTCAAATAAAATTCTGGGCTTTTGTCTGCTAGAGGTGAGCTATCTGGAGAGTTACTTCAATCTGAACACAAGGCTGTCTGTCAGCTTTTACCCAGAAGTGACTTCAAGTCTTTCTTTTGCTGCTCCCAAACACCCGTTCCTCAGAACATCTGAACAAGCTGAGGTTTCTCCTGGGCAATATAATCCATAGATGTTTCGTAGAATATTGGGATGAGAGTATGGAAATAATATTAAAGCGGGAAGAAGAGATGGAGAATTTTCTCTTTCTTTTCATCTACATTGAATATGACTGTACACTCCTTGAATCAGAATGGCAGTGATTGTCCATAAAACTCTCACAACCTTGTAGTTATCAATATTGTGTTGTATATTGAGAGGCGTTCACAGGATTTTCAAGGCTGAGGACAGCATTCTAGAGGTGTTTTATGAATTGAAATCCATTATGGGATGAGGACTTTATATAATGAAACTTTAGTTGAGTCATTTCTATTATTTGAAGTAACTTCTTTTTTTTAGCTTAAATTATCATTGACTTTATTTTATTAATGAAAAATTAGGCAACCCCAAGTTTAATGTCTCAAAAAGGTAAATGTTATTACACAGAGATAACACTTAGATTACCTATTAAAACATTATAATCAATTACAGCTTACATGTGTATTACGAACAAACTCTTTTTTTTTGTCTTTTTAAAATTTTTATTAGATATTATCTTTATTTACATGTCATGATTTCTCCTTTCCCAGTT
>NW_022196891.1:10614897-10615279 GCF_008632895.1 Mastomys coucha
AAAAAAAAAAACCAACAAGAACAAACCCCTGTTGCCTTCCTCATCCCAATGCCTGCCACCCCACCCTCTCCCACCTTCAAAGCCATTTAGCCCTACTTCTAAATAGCTATTCTATAATATTTAACCTCAATAAATGTAAAGAAACATCTACTCTCCTCAAAATTATCACTGAAAGACAAAAGAATAGGTTCTATGTCCATCCTCCTAGTGGAACCATGTCTTCACTCGGGTCATTTACAGAAGCATGTCAAGAAGTTACTTCATTTCTGGGTCTTCAACTTCTTGACATGCTCCTGTAAATGACCAGAGCAAAGACAGGGTTCTACTAGGAGGAAGTGCATAGAACCTATTCTTTTGTCTTTCTTTCTTTTTTTTTTTTTTT
>NW_022196891.1:10616002-10633535 GCF_008632895.1 Mastomys coucha
TGAGGTAACCCAATCACAAAAGAACAAACACGGCATGCACTCTCTGATAAGTGGTTATTAGCCCAGAATTTGGAATACAGGAAGAACAACCCACAGACCACAAGGAACTCAAGAAGAAGGAAGACCAAAGATGGACATTTCATTCCTTCTTAAAAGGGGGAACCAAATACCCACGGAAGGAGTTGCAGAGATTCTTTTGTCTTTCAGTGCCATGTTTGAGGAGAATAGATGTTCCTTTACATTTATAGAGGTTAAATATTATAGAATAGGTATTTAGAAGTAGGGCTAAATGACTTTGAAGGCAATGTTTGTCTGACTATTTAGTTTTCCCTATTTCAGCACTGCTATGATGTAAGTAGCTACTCTTCCAAATGCTCCAGAGACCAAGTTAAAATAAGCTGAAATACCTAACACTCTGAAACTAATAAACCTTTTCCTTTTGGTTGTTTACATCTGGTATTTTGCCATAGTGACAGAAGGATGGCTAACACAGTGGTCTTAATTGGCTTTAACAGAGATCCTAGAATTGTACATTGGATGGGAGAAAGTTTAAAATGGTTCAGAATGTCCTTTAATAGCACATGCAGAACATATATTTATTGCTAGAAAGAACAAAATAGCAAAATACTTGGACATATTCAACACTTGGATTTGCCATTCTTTGTAAGAAATTATTGTCTGCAAATTTAGCCCTTATTATTGGCTGAAGATCAATTGTTTAGTTATGAGAGTATAGTTTCTTTAAATATCAAGCAACAGTATATTTCATTTTATTATGGAGAATATATTGGGCTTAAACTTAACACTCAATTATGGCAGCAAATTTAGATCAATTTTGGTTTAGATTTATAGCCTTATGCATTAATTTACTTGGTGGGTAATAATGAATTAATAGTTTCCCCATTTCAGCAGTTGATGTCTGCATTCTATATGCATTATACATTGTGTGTACATAAAAATACATTGTTACTATTTTTAGCCAATTACACATAGTCTATTTTCATATTTAAATTTTCAGATTTAATACAATTTGCTTTTTTCCCTCACTTTGCTTTTGGCAAAATACAATATAGATGATGTACATGATGAGTCCTAGCTCCAGGACCAGAAGCAGAAGGTTGTAACACCAAGCCAGGAAATTAAGGAAGATGTGCAATGTCACTGGCAGATGTACTTTGTTCTGTTCACTCTAAGTGAAGATGCATCCCATTGACCTCAAGGGGGTTTACATAAAACCACACTACAGGGGTGGTTTTGCCAGAACTGACTATATAATGAGTTATGCTGTAGTCCTCATTACTGTTATGTTATGGTTCCATAGGCAATCAGTTGATGCTATCCAACTGAGTTATACTGGAAATAAACACATGGGTATCATATTGTTTAAACCTTTACCTGGTCCTTGTGGCCTTTGTTCCCTTCAATAGGGCAGAATATTTCCTGTTACTTATTCCTCAGTAGGTGTTATTTCCTAGTAATTGTCTCACCACATAACTATTATTAACCTATTAAAGAAATAAGCACTGTGGGCATGAAGGAAAAGGGATCATAAAGGGTACATAGGTTTTCGGATGGCTATAGAAATCATTAATACCCTGTGAACAGCATCTAAAATCCTCAAGAGTCCAGAAAGAAGGGAGAAGTAAATATTGTTTCTCTTATCTTGAGATTGAATAATCCTGACTGGATGTTTCTGAAAGAAGCAATGGCAAATTCTTTTTTGTGGATACCAGGAAAGAAGCTAATATTAATATATTACAAAAAGCAATGCTGAAAGGCTAAGGAAATTGATCAGAGCTTAAAGTAACTGTTATAAAATCAAAAGGATGCAATTCTTAATCCCCAGTTCCCAGTAAAAAGCAAAATATTATATATAGTATACCTGAAATTACAACATGGAGATACAAGCACAGGAGAATCCCTTTGGCCTCATTGGCCAACTAGTATAGCCAAAAGTGTGATCTCTGGGCTCAGTGTGACGACCTGTTTTAAAAATAAGGTGAAGAGTCACAGAGAGACACTTGAGACTGACCCCTCAATGTGTTCTCAATAAATCACAGAAGTGATTTCACAGAGGTGTAGTCTCCACCGTTGCACACAAAAGTGCATACACACACACACATGCATACATATACAAATAATACCACACAACATACACAGTGCTACAATAAGCATATTCATACTTATTATACCTTGCCACAAATAATGTATTGTTACCATTCTCTTTCTTCCACTTAAAATCTGATTGTAGTATTAATTTTTATAATTTTGACCACAGCAATGATGCCTATACAGCTTAGTGTAACTCTACTTCATGAGAGCCTTCTAACTTATTTCTAGAAGTACAGGGGAAAGGGCTGGCTTTGCCTTCACATTGTTTTAGTTCTCAGTTTACACTTCCTAAGGAAGCACAGGGCAAAGCCAGTGTGTATGGACGAATTCTAGCTGGCTCTCCCTGCCATATTAACCCTTTTTTTTCTCGTTATCTTTCTCTATCTTTTGTCGTCTTTTCTTTTTTTTTTTCTTTCTTTTTAGCTGTGTGGTACTAGCAAAGATTTAGTTAAAGATGGAAGAACAAAATATATTAGATTAATTACCCTTGAAACTCTCTTACCCTCAGGTTGGGTGGCAATAACTGTCTAGTAGTACACAGAGAGAAGCTGTGATTTATTGAAAATTATCTTGGACATTGTAACACTCTGAAATCCATACGGGTTCTGTTAATTATATTTCCTTGGACAAACACTTCATGCAGTGGAGTTTACACAATTAGAAATATTGATTTCCAGCTTTCCTGGCATGACAATGTTGACGCTCATGGCCTGCTTTTCTGCTTTGAAGAGAGAACTCACTGTTAGCCAGGCTGAGTAAAGGGAGCTGAAGATGCTCTGCTCTTTAATGGGGCAAGACAGGTTTCTTTCTTTCTTTTTTTTTTTTTTTTTTTTTTTTTTTTTTGTCTTTCGAGACAGGGTTTCTCTCTATAGCCATGGCTGTCCTGGAACTCACTCTGTAGACCAGGCTGGCCTCGAACTCAGAAATCCACCTGCCTCTGCCTCCCAAGTGCTGGGATTAAAGGCGTGTGCCACCACTGCCTGGTGCAAGGCAGGTTTCTTGACAGAGGAAAATTTTTCTGTGAAGTGAAAATCTCTTGTTTTAACAACTCATTTACAACTCAGTTGTGTCACATGTTGTCTTTCTGGAAGCTGTATTTTGAGAGGACCTGTGATGTTCTGCTGAAAGCAAACACTTGAAAGATCATTTGATATTTAGAGAGAATATAAAGGGAATCCCTTAAACAGTGAGAAGATGGTCATGCATTGCTTTGCCATGCAACACTTATTTTTTTGCTGATCTTGAATGGTCTTTACTGGTCTTCATTTGGTAGAGATAAATATGACAACAAACTTCTTGTGGTATTCTTGCAGAATCTGGCCACTACCACTGACTGACTAGGGTCAATTAGACAGACAGAGCCTTGCTGTTTCTGCTGGATCAGGTTGCAGTTGCTTATTCAAGTTTTTCTTTGTTTGTTTACTATTGAACTAGATTGCTGGTATACTGACAACAAAGAATGGCACCACTCCGCAAGAAATTACTTTTAAATAGGTCTACAACACCCTTTTCTTATCGATGTTCTTTCCCCCTAGTCTTTGGAAGGTGGGTTAGAAGTGAGGTTGATGCATTTAAAACCATAATAGAGTAGGTTTTGAAAAAAAAAAATCTAAGTCTATAAGTGGTGCCAAATGTGGAGCTTAGGCTTCTTGGATAGCTTCACTTGTAATGTAGAAGAGGAGTTGACGGGTTTTGATGGTTTTTATTTAAGGAGCCAGTTTTATTTAAGGAGGCAGTTTTATTTAAGGAGGTTGTCAAAGTAGCAGGCTCTGCTGCTCGTGATTCCTTGCTTTGCTACCAGTGTGGGGTTTCCGGTTTTGCTTCGTACTTTACATGTACACCATTTTGAAAAAGACTAGGGCTTAAACTGAAAAGTTTACTCAATTCTCTTAGAGGATTCCAATATTGGCTATGCACTTAGAGAGTTTGTTGATAGAGGCTGAAGTGTTTGGAAAGCAAAAAGAGCCAATGGGAGGGGACCAACAGTTTTCAGGCTTGGTGTCTGACTGTCAGGAGTACTTAAGGTGACCAGCCTATGGTTTCAGCTAGTGGACGCCCCTCAGCAATTATGACAGAAGACAAGGAGTCAGATGTGGTGCTAAAAGAGCTTTTATGTACTGTATCAGGCTGTACCACACAAATTACACACCAAAATAACATAGCAATCACTAGTATTACTAGCAGAACAATTCCAAACCTCCTAACATTCTAACATCATAAGCTAAGGGATCCTAACATCATAAGCTAAGAGATTCTAACATCATAAGCTAAGAGATATGCGACATGTCTCTGCTTTGCAGGCTCAGGCTCCCGACCTCTTCTTGGGCGTTGGTTGTGTGAGCGCCTTATCAGGAGGTGGAAGGCGAGAGTCTAGGTCAGAAGGAGGGAGGCGAGAGTCTGAGTCTGAGCGGCGTGGATTCGTTCAGCAAGCCATCTCGTCTCCGGCTTGGTCGCTTCTGGCTGTGGTTTTTAAGCTCTTTGCTTATCTCTATCTATGTCTGCACGTTGGGCTTCGTGCAGCCCTGTGTCTTTATCTGGGATTCCACTCTGGGTTACCGCCTTGCAGTAAGCTTATCCATTTCACACATTTACTTTCATTTTATTCACTTGTCACTTAATATTTCATCTGAGCCTTCCTGGCCTTCAGGCCTTACATGCTCCTTACACTGACACTCAAATTTTACTGTACAGAGAAAGAGGGAAGCAAAGTAGGCTAGATTGCAGATTCCTGCCCCTCTCTGCTTCATGCATTTTCATTTCCAGGTGCCCCAGCATCTCTCTGAGGCAAAGGGATGAGAGGAGCAACAGGTAGCACAGAACCAATAGGTTCGTATTCCGTCAGGTGCAATGCCACAGGATTCACCTAGGGCCACACAAGCCCCTTCCGTCTTCTCAGTCTTGGTATTGCAGCATATGCCTGCTAACAATGGTACTCATGCTTATCATGAGTTGGCATGGCATCCCATAGAAGTGCTAGATCTAAATCATCTTAATGAGGTTATTATATTGTAAAACTTGCATTCTCCATTTGTCAATGAAATGTTAAGTAACTGGGCTAGGCAGCATTAACCAGGAGTGGAACAGATTGGAGTCAGCTGTGCGAGGAGCTGGTCAGCAATTACAGTGATTGTCATGGTGCAAGCATGAAGCCGTGAAAATAGAACAACATAATACATCAAGTGGGAAAAATGTTGCTAAAAACCAACTGCTTTGTAAAGGGCCTTATGCTAACCTACAGGAGCAAATCTAGTCTGGTGATGTCATAAATGAACAGTCATGTTATCCCTTTAAGAGCTAGGCATATGATTGAGGACCTGGGGAAATAGCCACCCCATTTACTAAAGTAATACAGGGTCATGCAGAAGTCTTTATTAATTTTTTTTACACAGATTAGATTCAGCTGTAGTGTCATACCAGACCATGAAACCACACAGTCATTGATACAAACTTGGCCTTTGAAAGGTAAATGCTGATTTAAGAGATTAATTAGACCACGGAGAGCATGACAACCTGCAACTGACAAATGGACAAGAAAGACAACTCTTACTGTCTCCCAGAAACATCATGCTGATATCATAGGGCAAGGTATAGCTAGAAGTCTCAGAAATCAAATGCCTGATGCTATAAGTATGGTGAATTTAGCTGTTTCCTAAGGACTTGTAAGACTAAAAGATTCAGAGTTCAAAATAACTGGTGTAATGACTCAGGAGAACATGGTATTCATAAGAGGACAAGCAGGCTCTGGCTGCTAGGAAACAAAAAGGCTTTCATGGTATAGTGGGTACTGTGGAAAAGACAAACATTGGTCTAAGGATTGTAGGTCCAAGAGATACATTGGGAAAGAAATAGAAGTTCCTGTAACCTCAAGGCCCTGCAGGAAACAATATGCGCCATATTCCTTTGACCATCCCAAAGGCACTAACTGGGGAAGAAAATCATTGCTAAGTATTTCTGATCTTATACATGTTACAGACAGAAGTGCAGGTTTGGATCTGGCCATAGATGTACTTTCTATACTATCCCTGAAAGTTGAATGTTATAAGTTAACAACTGGTTTTGTGGGCCTTTACCTTCAGGGAAAATAGCAATAATCTTGAAAAGAAATGGATTAACTTCTCAAGCATTTATTATGCATCAAGTTGTAGTAGATAGATATATCAAGGATGAAATTAAAACTATGACATATAGTGAAAATTGAGATGCAATGTAATGCGGGAGATAGAAATGGGCAGCTGTTATTGTTTCTTTACATAAATGGCAAGGTTGCGCCAATAGAAAGAATAAAGATTTTTCTGAGTACTAGAAAACAAGTGTTCTGGTAAACAGTGATTAATGTCCCAAGAACCAAAGTAATTATACAAATGAATGGTGTTGAAATAGAAGGTTTGGTGGATACAGGAGCTGACCTTAGTATCGATATCCAGACAGTCTTGGAATCCAGATTGTTCACTTCAGTAGCTTTACACACACTTTATAGCAATTAGTAAATTATAACAACTAAGACAAAGTGTCCAAAGGATTAACTGTATGGTGCCAGAAGTACAAACAGAGAAATTGGGACATTATGTAGCTGATATACTCAAAAATGTATGGGAACAGGAACTTTTCCAAACATAGAGTATTCAAATTATCATTCCTGCAATTCTGGGGACAGCAAATAAGGGAATTTGAGGTGATATGGAAGATTCTCCTAGAGAAGGTACTGTGACAGGGATCAAGAACAAGTACAAGTTCTTCCCATTGATCAATTACAGAACATCACAGAGATTAAGTTTCTGAATTTATAAAATGAGCCACTGCTGGCATACCAAGAGCTTTGCCCCTAACATAGTTATCCAACAGCTCTGTGTGGCAAGAGCAGTGGCCTATAACAACAGTAAAATCACAGGCATTTGAACTACTTCAAGAGAAGCTGGAGGCTCAACATATAAAAGAGCTTAGCAGCTCATGGTATTCCCTGTATTTGTTATAAAAATGAAATCAGGAAAACGGTGGATGGTAACAGATTTAACTGCAGTGAATAAAATAATTCAACCAATGCATCCTTTACACCCTTGACATCTTTTACTTTCTTAGTTACCTGTATCACGCATGACCTATACTAATACTTGACTTAAAAGACTGCTTTTTCAAAATTTTAGTATGTACTCTAAACAATAGTGGTCTGATAAAATGATACCATTGGAAGGTACTTCTATAGGGAATGTTAAATAGTCCAAATTTGTGTCAATATTTTTGCAATACTCATTAGAAATAATTTGTAGGCAATTTCTTCAATTTATAACTTATGATTACATGAGTGACATTTTTGTTGGCTGATTCTGACAAAGATGATTTACAGAAAATGTTTAAAGAAGCACAGAGAGTTCTGCCATTCTAGGGATTACAGATTGTGCCAGAAAAAAAATGCAAAGAGGAAATTCACTTAGTTATTTGGGTTATAAAATTAGAAAACAAAAAATTCAACCATAAAAGGTACTGATCCATAGGGAACAATTGCAAACTCTTACCAATTTGTATAAATTAATGTGTGAGATTACCTGACTGAGGCCCAACATTTTATTAAGTCCATATGAGTTAAGTAATATGTTTCAAATATTACAAGGAGATTGAAATTTAAGCAGGCCAAGTTATGTAAGAGCTGAAGCAAAAGGTATCTCTTATAGAACAAAGTCTGTAAGATACATATGAGAATTGAGTTGCTTCTAAACCTGATTTTGTTTTGGTCATTTTGCTTTCAATTCATTCTCTGACTTTTTTCATTATAAAAAGGGAAGATTGTAATATGGAATGGATTTTCTTAGCTCATAAATCATGGAAACATTGGAGACATACGCAGAAGATATTTCTAAATGAATTACAAAAGGTAAAATAAGAGATGTTATTTGTCAGGAACAGATCTCACCATAATTGTAGTGCCCCTTACTAATCTTGAGACTATGTCATAATGGGTGAACAACAAAGATTAGAAAAGAGCATGTGGTGCCGCGCATTGGTGGCACATGTCTTTAATCCCAGCACTTGGGAGGCAGAGGCAGGCAGATTTCTGAGTTCGAGGCCAACCTGGTCTACAGAGTGAGTTCCAGGACAGTAAAGGTTACACAGAGAAATCCTGTCTAGAAAAATAACAACAACAACAAATAAAAAAAAAACAAAACAAACAAAAAAAGAGCATGTGGTAACAACTAGGGATAAATTAATAACAAATATCCAAACAGCAAATGTATAGTATTTTAAAAAGAGCTAATTCTCATTCTTCCTCATATTGCAAAGAGAGCACCAATTCCAGAGGCATAACAGTCTATACTGATGCAAAAAAAAAATGGAGTTGGCAGGTTATAAGTCAGTCAAAATAGGTAAGGTAGTCAAAATTCCATTTATCTCAGTTCAAAAATCAAAATTGTATGCAATCCTTATGGTGTTATTAGATTATCTTGAGTCCCTTAGTACAATCAACTGATTATTTATGTGCAAAAATAGTTGTTTTATATACAGTGCAGAATTTGTTCCTAATAACTAAGAACTTACTTTTTTATTTATGCAATAGCAACAGGCCATCAGAAGTAGAAACTATCCATCATCTATTACTCATAATTGGTCCCATAAAAGTTTACTAGGCAAAAAGCACAAGTAAATGAGGAAATTCATGAATTACTACTATGTAATGTGTTATAAGTGTCACAATTTAAAGAAAAACAACATATTAGCAAGAAAAGTTTAAAGAAGAAGTACATATCTTAGGAAAAAGGCATATTAATAATAATAATAATAATAATAATAATAATAATAATAATAATCATAATAATAAAAGTTCCATGGGTTCCCAATACAAACAAACTCTGTTACCTGGTGGTAGCAACCCTAGGGGTTCCAAAGGTAATGACATATGACAGATGAATGTTCTCTATTTTGCAGAATTTGAAAAATAGGAGTATATACACCATATAATTGATACATACTCTGGGTATCAAAGGGAAACTAATTTAAGAACTGAAAAGTATAATTGTATAATTTTGTACTTATTGGAAATAATGGCAATTATGTGGATATCTGCTCAAACTAATACTGATAACACTCATGCATGTGTATCTAATAAGATGATGCAATTTTTGCATATTACAATATAAATCATATTACTTGCATACCACATACTCCCACAGGAAAGAAATTGTAAAAAGGGCTAATTGTACTCTAAAAAAGTGATGCTAATTAAACAAAAAGTAAAATTAAAAATCCCCAGGGACATATGAAATATTGCTTTCTTAATTCTAAGTTTTCTTAATATTTAAGAAAAAGGAACAATGGCAGCTGAGAGACTCTGAATTATTGAAAATACTGAGGAACTAGGCCAACTAATACACTGTAAGGATATGTTGATATTAGAATGAAAACATGCAATAGTTTTAAGACAGAGAATATGATTACGTATATGTATGTAGGGAATTAAAAAAATATATGGTTAGCAGTAAAGCCTAAAGATTAGATTTGACCATGGAAAACCTCTTACCACCTGAGAACTGAACATCTTCACAAAGCAAATATCAAAGGTGATTCACTCTCACAGACTGTTTCAGTCACTCATTTTTCCAAAATATGCATTCAAATAAATTACAAAAGGGCTAGACAGGACAACACAGAGATTGAACAATATAGAGAGTAAAAAACACAGAGACTGGACAAACAGACAGAAAAAGATTCAGCTAGCTTTCCCGGGATTTGGCCAATATTCCAATTTTCACATGGTACCCAAATGATGTTTTGTCTCCATTCAAGTAATTTTAAGAACATGGCTCTCTATTACCCAATGATAGAATGGATGCTTTTGATTGTTTGATAACATCATGGAACCTCACAAACCTTGAGAGGATGCTTTTGGATTGCTTTGTCATGTCACACTTCACTCATCAGAGAGAGAAATGTGCTAAAGCATTAGGTGTGCTCTGGCTCATCTGGAGATTACTGCTGACAGCCAATTCTACGAAGCCTTGCTGTTTCTGCTGGATCATGCTGCCACTACCGATTCATGTTTTATGTTTGCTATTGATTGGGACTGCTGGTATCCTGACAACAAAGAGTTCAGTAGCTCCAAAGAACTACTTCTAAACAGATTCGCAACACCTTTCTCCTATTATCCTTCTTTATCCTTTAACTCTGATCAGTGGGTTACAGTAGAGTTTGAAGATTTTAAGCATTCTAAATAAAGTATTTTTTGAAAAAAAAAAATAAATCTAAGCCTGCACTGCTGCTTCCCACTGTTCCTTTCCTTACTGTTTGAATAAGCTGGGACTGACGGGAGACTTGGTCATTTGAGCAGCAGAACTGGGAATCTGTAATACATAAGAAGGTTCTCAAGCTTGAAATATTCTGTCCAGGAGTGAACCATGTGTGTGGGAAACATGAAGGTTGTATGATTCACTAGGATACCTCTCTGGGATTATAAAAGTACTAAATGGCTACTAGAAAAGAAAGTTGAACAGCAGAAGTTCAGAAAGAAGGATTTCCAAGCTTTGGAATTTTCTGATATGCTGAAAATATTCTAGGACTACAGCTTTTGAGAGTCCTCACCCATGTGAGATAGGCTTGAGTCATCAATATTTTCCTACTGGTAAGTAACCCCTACTTCTCATTCCTATAACTTACCCTAGTAAACTCATTGGTTCAACAGCTAGACAATGATGGATTTTTAATTGGTCTGCAGGTTCTCTTTCTAGGGTGAGTGGACACATGTACTGTCTTCCTTGGAATTCTGTCATGAACCAGGGCATTTACACTCAGAAAAGTTGAGTCAGTTCTTTTTTATTTTTTTTATTATATATTTTCTTTATTTACATTTCAAATGATATTTTCTTTCCCAGTTTCCCCTCCAGGGGGAAAAAAACCCTGTATGCCTCGCCCTCCCCCTGCTGACCAACCCATCCTCTCCTGCTTCCTGGCCCTGGCATTCCCCTACACTGGGGCATAGAACCTTTACAGGACCAAGGGCCACTCCTCCCATTGATGACTAACTAGGCCATCCTCTGCTACATATGCAGCTGGTGCCATGAGTCCCACCATGTGTACCCTTGATTGGTGGTTTAGTCCCTGGGAGCTCTGAGGGTACTAGTTAGTTCATATTGTTTTTCGTCCTAAGGGGCTGCAAACCCTTCAATTCCTTGGGTCCTTTCGATCTCCTTCATTTGGGACCAATGCTCAATTCAGTGGATGGCTGTGAGCCTCTACTTCTGTATTGTCAGGCACTGTCAGAGCCTCAGGAGACAGCTATATTAGGCTCCTGTCAGCCAGCACTTGCTGACATCCACAATAGTATGTAGGTTTGGTGATTGAATATGGGAAGGATTCCCAGGTGGAGCAGTCTCTGGATTGTCCTTCCTTCAGTCTCTGCTCCATAGTTTGTCTCTGCAACTCCTTCCATGGGTATTTTGTTCCCCCTTCTAAGAAGGAACAAAGTATGCACACTTTGAGAGAGGATGGTTATAATATAGAAAGCATTGTCTGGCACAACATTTCTGATTACTCTTTTGAGATAGATGCTTTCTCTGTGACACTCTCTACATTCACTAATGGGCCTTTATCAGAAGCTATAGTTTCAGTCTCTATAGGTTTGGGACAAACAAACCTTTTAACTTCAAGATAGACTATATCAGATATTTTGTAACAACCTTGAAAACCACACATTCTACATGACCCACAGTTTATTTTCTGCTCTTAGTATTTCTTAGTAATATCTATCTCTTACAACAGTATTTAGTACTCATTTAGTACCTGGAATAATATCTTAATAGGTTGTTATGCTTGATTAGAAATAGTCCTAATTTTTACCTACCGTCTAGACATAATTACTGAAGTTATTCACATTTATGCTCAGCTATGACTTTATTTGGATGCTAATTGTGTGGTTACTGTATTAATCCTTTTCTTATTGCTATAGCTAAGATTGTAACAAAACAACTTCAGAAAAAGATTTATTTTGGGTAACTTTTGAAGGTGTGATTTCTTGATGTAGGAAAGGCCTAGGACTGTAGTGTCTGAAACTGTCGTGCAGTTTCACGAACTTTGCTTCTCTCAGAAGAAGGACCAAAGGACCTGAAATATAGGGTTCGAGAACAAGAGAAACACAAAGCCAAATTGTGCCCCAATCAAAGCTTTGTACTTTACTTAGGGTATTCCGAATATATATAGGTACACGAAAACCCAAAACGGAATCTCTAGGTTACATGTTATTTGCATAACATAAACACTGCAGAAGAAGTCAGGTGCCAAAGTCCCCAGCAACTCAAGGTCTCCAGGTGGTAGTCCATATCTCAGTGTGACTTTTCAGGCAGCTGCTCCAAGGAAGAACTGACAGTCTGTAGAGAGCTTTTGTCTTGGCTCCCCAGGTGGTAGCCTCCAAGCAGAGACTGCCAGAGTCTGAAGGCTAAGGTGAAGGGGGGAAGGTAATACTGTATGAGGCTGCTTAATCTTATGTAAAAACGAGGAAGTAGAGATACACAGATGTTAGGACTTGATGGGAGACTCAAGCTCCCCCTCTACAGCCTTAAGACAAACAGTAACACCAGGTGCTCAGACTTTAGCTTATGTGTGGCTAAACACTTATACACTCATGTTCTGAATACTATCTACTAAGATTTGGAAAACATGGAAGAGGCTAGTATGAGAACCCCTCCTTAATCCAATTTTCATAGCTTATAAAGAAAAATATATGCAATGGTTAGAATTTGATGAATCCATATTTTATCATTTAAACACAAAGAAATTATATACTGAGAATTTTCTTTGCTACAATGGATAGGGATAACTATGAACACAACATGGTATGCAGTATATGCACACACACACACACACACACACAAAGATATGTACATATTTGAAAATATGCATACATATGTACAAGTATATATGTATGTTTATATATATTTCATGTAAATATTTTAAAATATTAAAAATTCAAAATGATTTGGGTTGAAAATTTATTTTAAAAATATTTTCTATAATCTACACAGGAAACAATCTATATATTAGTAAGTAAATAAAATAAAAGTGTGCTTTACCAGAAACCCCTGCAGGTCCCACAAGTCTATACCCCCACCCTCATTTTCCTATCACTGGGCCCAATGGGCGAAGAATCCCTGCTCTACTAGTTCCAATACAGATGCCAGAAGTCCAGATACACTGCCTGCTGAGGTCTCCAATAAAAACAAGTAAGCACTACAAAGATAAGTAGATGGTAGGTGAAGTCAATAAAATAAAACAAGAACACAGAACCATTGAAACAAAAAGTTGATTCTTTGAGAAAATCAGCCAGGTAGAAAAACTTATTCAAACTAATGAATGATAGAAATGGAGAGTTTTCTTGATAAATACCACTCACCAAAGTTCAATCAAAATGAGACAAATAATTTAAACAGACAACCCCTGAGGAAAAAAGCAGTCATTAAAAGTCTCATAACAACAAAAACAACCACAAAATTTCCAGAACCAGGACCACACAGTTTTATCTCAGCATTCTACCAGATGTTCGAAGAAGAGATGAGTTTAGTATTCCTCAAATTATTTTACAAAACAGAAATTGAAGAAACATTGCCAAATTTGTGCTATGAGGTCACAGTCATCCTGACACACAAACCATGCAATGTTTCAAAAAAGGAAGAGAATTACAGACTAAATCACTTATAGACCCAGATGAAAATAATATTCAATAAAAGACTTAAAAAAATACATCAAGAGATCATCCACCATGACTAAGTAGGCTTCATCCCAGATGTGCATGGATGGTAAAACATACAAAAACCAGTAAATGTAATCCACAATATAAACAAAAGTAAAGTCAAAACAAAACCAACAATAAGATCATCTTGTTGGATGCTGAAATCTTTTTGAAAAAATCCAACACTCCTTCATTATAAAAGTCTTGGAGATAGTAGGGATACAAGGAACATACCTAAACATAATAAAGGCAATTTACACCAAGGATATAGCCTATATTAAAGTAAATGGAGAAAAAATTCAGAGCAATTCCATTAAAATTAGGAACAGGTAGGTGTCCATGTCCATTCCCTCTTCTCTCTCTCTCTCTCTCTCTCTCTCTCTCCATGTATATATGTATATATATATATATATATATATATACATATATACATATATATATTTCAGTATAGTACATGAAATTCTAGCTAGAGAAATAAGACAACTGAATTACAAATGGTAACGAAGAAGTTTAAGTATTGCTATTTCTAGATGATAATGATAGTATAGATAAGCAGTTCTGAAACTTCTATCAAGGAACTCCTAGAGTTGATACATATTTTCAACAACGTGGTTGAATCCTAGATTAACTAATAAAAAATCAATAGACAAATGACAAATTTAGAAAGAATTCAGGTAAACAATGCCATTCATAATAGTTAAAAGTAATATAAAATATCTTTGGGGGTAACAGTAGTGAAGCAAACAAAAGGCTTCTATGATAAAAATTTCAAGTCTTAGAAGAAATAAATTGAAAAATATATCAATATATGGAAAGGTCTCCCATGGTCATGGATCAGTAGAATCAATATAGTAAGGTTGACTATCCTACCAAAAGTAGTCTACCAATTCAATGCAATCCTTATTAAAAATTCCTAAACAATTCTTTATAGACCTTGAAAGACAATATTAAGCTTCATATGGAAAATCAAAAAGCATAGGAAAGCTAAAACAGTGAACAATAAAAGAACTCACATGTGGGGAGCCGTGAATCTTGAGAGGCATTCGCCATGGCAAGATGGTGCCTACTTCCGCTGTTAACTCCTAGTGGACAACTGTTTGCACATGTGCGTAGAGTGAAAAGACGCCATGTCACGGCCCATTCTGGGGCTTTACGTAGGGTAATGAGCGAACAGCCAATCATGAGCAGACACGTCACGCTGTGGGCAGATACGCGCACTGTGGTGTATATAAGCAGTGCGGATTTTGGGCTCGACCCTTTTTCCCTATGGATGGAGACAAATAAACAGTTGCTGCAGAAGGAACCTAGTGTCCGCGTGTCTTCTTCCCGGCGAGAAGACTGCGCGGGCTACACTCACAGAGGTGTCATCACCCCTGATTTCAAGCTATAGTAATAAAAATCCATGGATAATGGCATAGCAACAGAAACATGGATTAGGATTTGTTTCAGAGTTCCAGACATTAATTAACACACCTACAGATACCTGATTATTTATCAAGAAGCCAGAAATACACAATGGGGAATAAGTAAGTGTCTTCAACAGATGGTGCTGAACTAACTAGATATCTGCATGTAAGAGAATGCCAACCAACACAAATCTAACAACATGCATAAAACTGAAGCCATATTGAATCAAAGACCTTAACATAAAACTAGATGCACTGAAGGTGACAGAAGAATAAGTGAGAAATAGTCTTGAAGACACAGGCACAAGAGATAGCTTTCTAAACATAAAACTGATAGTACCAGCACTAAGATCAAGAGTAACAAATGGAGTCTCATAAAACTGAAAATCTTCTGAAAGACAAAGAACAACATTAATAAGGCAAAAAAAAGAACAATGTACAGAACGAGAAAAGATTTTCATCAACTCCGCTAAAAGGCCAAAATATATTAAGAAGCACAGAAAGTAAATATCAGCAAAGCAAATAAGTCAATTTAAAAATTAGTTTTAAAATTAAGAAAAAAAATTCTCAATAGAGGAAATGCACATTGCTGAGAAACGCTTGAGGGATGTTCAACAACCTTAGCCACAAAAAAAATGCAAATCACACTATCGTCCATCTTACGCCTGTCAGTATGGCTTAAGTCAATAACACAAATGAAAGCTCATGCTAATTAACATGTGGAGCATGGAGATACTTTTCCACTGCTGGTTTGAGTGATAGTTTGTACAACTACGGTAGAAATCAATATGGTGGTTTTCCAAAATACTAGAAATGTATGTACTTCAAGACCCAGCTATACCAATCTTGGAATATACCCAAAGACACTCTGTCCTACCACAAAGACAACTGTTCAAATATGTTTATAGTAGATTTATTTATAATAGCTAAAAACCATTATAAATATTTATAGAAACTAGAAACATTTAGATGTCTCTCAACCAAATAATGGATATTGTACCTTTACACAACAGAGCATATTCAGTTGCTAAAAACAATGACATCATGAAATTTGTAGGCAAATTGAACTATGAAAATATCATCCTGAATGAGGTAACCTAGTTCCAGAAAGACAAACATGGTGTGTACTCCATTATAAGTAGATATTAGCTGATAAGCAAACGATAATCATAATCGTATAAAGAAGAGCTCTATGAGGGATGTATGGATCTCCTTGGGAAGGAGAATGAGAATAGATTTTATAAATAGACTGCAGGAATGTAGAATTGGGAACAAGAATGATCAGAAGAGTAATGGAGGGAAATAACATGGTGAGAAACAACCAGAATTGGAGGACATTTGGTGAGGATTTGCGCAGGCCTATGGAAACCAAGTGCAATAGAAACTCCCAGGATTCTATGAGGGTGTTTTTTTGTGAGGGCTCCTAGAAATAGGGGATACAGAGCTGAACTGGTCATCATCTGTAACCAGAAGAGTCATCTGGTGGTTGGATAGGGATACTGATTTAGCAACAAACAAACAAACAAACAAACAAAAACAAACAAAACAAAAAGAAACAAAACAAAAACAACAAAAAACGTTTACCTACAATTTACCCTTTCTGAAAGATGTGCTGGGAGAATGAATGTATAAAGCATGTGGGAGTAGCCAACCATGACTGGTCAAATTTAAGGCCTATAAAATAAAAGAGAACTCATGTCTGACACTGACTAGAGGACCAGGAAACAGGATGGATATCAGAGAGCCCTAGAATAGAAACAAACAAATAATATGATTCCTAATGATATTTTTATATTTGCAGAAATGGATGCCTAGCAAAATCGACGCCAGAGACCTCTGCTGAAGCTGGAGCAAACAGACAGAAAGATGAAGAACCAAACATTAAACAAAAGGTAAGAGCACAAATTGGAGACCTTCATCAGGTTCCTCATCTTGGAGTTTGTGAACCCCTGTGGAAGAGTGGGAGGAAGAATTGTAGATACCCGAGTGGAGAACTTGGCCTATAGATATCATCTAAGTAGGGATTATAGGGACTCAAAGAGACTGAAGGAACAATCGCATAATGTGCATGGTTCTGCACTAGCTCCTCTGAATACATAACCATTAGTTTGGTGGTTTTATGGAAATCCCAGCAGTTGAGTGAGGGTGTTTTCGAATCTTTTGGATATTTTTTTCTGTTCTTGGGACCTTTATCTTTCTTCCTATTTGCTTTTTTGGCTTCTTTGTCCATCCTTGATATGAGAATTTATGCCTAGTTTTTCTTTTTAAATTCTTCTTCCTGTTCTTTTATTTCCTCCTCCTCCTCCTCCTC
>NW_022196891.1:10633580-10643580 GCF_008632895.1 Mastomys coucha
ACCACTTCCCCATTGCCTCTTCATCCACTCCTCCTCTGCTTCTCTTCAGAAAAGGACAGGCTTCACATGGATATTAACCAAATGTGGCATATCAAGTTGCAGTAAGACTATGCATGGCACCTCATATTAAGTTTGCATGAGGCAAGCCATTATGAAGAAAATGAGCCCCAAAGCACACAATGTTTACAGAGACAGCCCCTACTCTCACTGTTAGAGGACCCACAAGAAGACCAACATATGCAACTGTGACATATATGCAGAGGTCTAGGTTTGTACCAATGCAGGTTCCCTTTAGGGCACTAATCCTTTGTGAACCCTTATGAGCCCATATTAGTTGATTCAGTGAGTTTTCTTGTGCTATTCATGAAACTTCTGGCTTCTACAATCCTTCCCTGCCCTCTTCTGACAGATTCTTTGAACTCATCCTTGCCTTTGGATGTGTATCCCTGCATCAGTTTTAGTCAGTTTTTGGCTGATGCCTCACTGATGAAAATTGTTCTAAGCACCCATCACAAGTATAACAAAAAAATCCTTTCATTGACTTTTTGTATTTTCACTAGTAATGTTAGCTTCTATCCTGGGTCTCTGGGATATCCAGCCTCTGTGCTCTGACCCTCCAGAAAGTGTAAGGGGTGGGTTCACTCTCTTTGCATGGGTCTCTAGGTGGACCAGACACTGGTTGGCCAAGGACCACTAGGGTGCTTGTGGATTCCCCAGCTGGCCTTGCTTGTCCCTCTGCTTGTGACCCTGTGGGGAATCTAGAGTCCCAGACATTCTCAGTTCATGACCATCCCACCAGCACTGGATCACCAAAAGGGCAGACCACCAATTTAAAGAGTCTTTCTCCAGATCAAGGGGCTACAGCTGATCTCCACCAGCTTTGTGCTTGAGTTAACAATGCCTTGTCCTCTGTTTCATGGCATTTCACCTCCTGTCCCACTGATACATTTTGAGTGTCCTAGGGGATTAGGTAGACAGAGAGTTGTACCCTGGGGTTCATTTTCATGCAGCCTGGGGGCAGCACAAATGGCCAAGGTGCATAGACAGGATAGCTTATGGATCTGCTGAGCGAACGCAGGTCACATCACCAGCCTTCCAGGAGCACTCACTCCATCCCCTTCAAGGTAAGACCTGGCCTATGGCAGGGGCCTCAAAGACTGAAGACAGAGAACAGCTGGCAATGGCAAAGTGAGTTTCTTCCCCAGGCTAGGAGCAGGAAGGTCCTGCCAGAATATGTTGGCACAGCCGGACTCAAAACAACCAAAGTAAACCTCCTGGGCAGACGGGCTACAAGTGGTTGTTGCATGTCAGCTCTGCTGAACACAGGTGTACAGCAGGAATGATGAGTTGAGTTTTGTTTTTACAGATGTAAAGAATATACTTTGTAACATGAACAGCTTGTCCCAAACTTAGAATTGTCATGCTTCTTTGTCTACATTTTGTTTAAACCCCTTTTTTACCCTATTAACAGGAATGCCTAAAATATGTTCATGCTTTTAAATCAAAACTATTTATAGATTACAAATGAGGGTAATATGGGCATATTTAAACTTTATCTCTTTTTGTAAATTTAAAAATGCTTTTAAACTCCTGAGAATCATGTTGGATCTAACTCACACAGGTCACACAGACTACATTAATAACTATTATCTAATCCTCAATTAAGAAAAATAATTACACCTCTTTAAGCTAGTTTATTTTTCACAGACAAGCTGTTCCTGCCTATTCTGAATACATAATTAACGTGGTGTTTCCTTTCTCAGCTACCTTAAGCAGATGAGATAAATAATTCCCAATCTTTCTGTTTGGCTTCCTTGATGAACACAATTGACTTCCCACTTAAATAATCCCAGACCAGGATTAAGATTCCACTAACACCTATCCACTTGCATTTCCTCTAGTTCCAAGCAATGGGCACACCATCTGATGAGAAACTATCAAGAAAAGCAGGGGATTACATCCTTATATCATTCCAAGCAATGGGCACACCATCTGATGAGAGACTACCAAGAAAAGCAGGGGATGACATCCTTATATCATCCTAAGGAGATGATAGATGTAGGTTCCTCCAGAGACAGATAAACTCTCTCATTGTGCTTCTATGATGCTATACTTGGAAGGAGTTACATAGTATTGAAAAACAAGATTATATCTCTATATGTGACATATATACATATGTATATATAAGTATATATGTATATGCATATACATGAATATATATATCAAATATTTGAAGCCAATGTGTATACCTTCTAAATGCTGTACATACTTGCTCTAGAGATTTCAGGAATCAATAAAGTTGTTTAGTTAATTTGTTGTCTGCTGATGTCTGACCCCACAATAGCCCCATGTTTTATGTTGTGTTTTATTTTGATTCTTACACCAAGCCTTGTCCAATTTTTAAAATGGCAGATAGATAGTGTTGCAGAAATCAACTCCTATTGGGCTCTGGTTCAGTACTACACCATCCTCATTATAGAGGATAAATAATTTTCTCCATTAAAAATTATATTAAGGACAACATCTACCATTGTTCAGATACCCTTCTGGGCTCAGCACAAAACAATGGAGTCCATTTACCAGCAGTATTTCTCCTTCTCTAACTTTGTCTAGGGAGTTCAAAACCCTCACAGATGTCTACCTGCAGAATGTCAGGTAATCTTAGTTCTATGACAGGTTCAATATTCTTTCTCCTAATAAGAACCCATTCAGCTAGCACCAGAGATTCCTGGAATGTCTGCCCATGCTTATGAGACTTCTCCATACTTAGCCTTCAGCCAGTAACCTCTACCTCTTACTATTCCTACAACCTAACCCAAAGCTGTAAATTTCTTTAACCACTCCATGTAAGGTTGATCTGTCCCCTGAAGTTGATCCTGGTGTGTCATTATGACTTTATATACTCACAGACCTTCTGGACCCCTGTTCATCATCTCTGCTTCATTTTCCCTTCTGGATTGATATAGCTCAATGATTGCTAAAGATAGGGAGGTTCACAACGTTTAAGAAATTCATGTGTGGGTGGTCTTAGAGACAAAATAGAGTTAGACTCCATGGGGTTGCATTTACAGGCAGTTGTGAGCAACCACATGGGTTCTGTGAACTGAATCAAGTCTTCTGCAAGAGAAGCAAGCACTCTAAATTGCTAAGCATATCTCTAGGCCCAAACTTCTTATTTATATTCTACAACTAATTCTTGTAGGTTCGTCTTCCCAAATGATTTCTTCTGTGAGTCTGTCATTGTTCTTTAGACCTTCTCTCAACTCACAGAGAAGGTAAAGTATCACTTTTCTCACTCGAACTCAGGAGTCCCATATGCACACAGAATCTTAAACATTCAAATATATCCTGACTACTCCAGGCAGCTATTCAACCTTGTAAGCATGGTCCGTGGTACATACATGTAATCCCAACTAATTTTAAGAAAGAAACATGTGTAAATTCAAAGTAAGTCTGCCTTATAAGAATGTCTCAAATAAGATTGGACAACTTAATAAGGACTTGCCTTAAATTCAAAGCAAAACAAAACAAAACAACATTAAAAACTGGATCTGGGAATGTAGCTCAGGGCAAACAACTTGGATTTTATAAGCCAGGTCCTAGACAGAGTCCTCTGCACCACACACAGAAGGTATGTTTTGATACTCACCATCAGATACTATGATTAAGTAGTATCAGTTAGCAGTATTGAATGGATCATTAAAGTCATTTAAATCTCAGGATCAATGATCCTTATGTTTCATGTTAGATTCAACTCCTTTTAGAGGAAGAAGTTTCTGGTAGGGTAAATACTAGCTTGCCAATCAAAAAATCCAACTCAAGTTCCAGGGAAGTAAGACTATGCCTTGCTTATATTAGTAGTAATATGTATGGCTTCTGACTTGATAGACCAAGGTTTATATTCTAACTACTATCTTTCTTGACAGATACTAATAATAAACTTACTATGAGCCTCTAAATTACCATAGTATATGTAGGAGAACGTAGTCACTCTGTGGAACTCACTAGGGAAAGGTAAACAAGAATTAATCATTTGTTACACATCCTGTTGTGTTAAAATGGATTTAAGAATGGAAGAGATTACTTTGGCTTATAGTTAAAAGGAGGGTCCCTTCAAAACAGATAAAGTATGTTGGCAAAAGTCTGGTGTGGTAGCAGGAGTGTGAGGGTGCTGGGCATGTTACTTATGAAGTAAGAAAGTAGAAAGTTAAATTCTCTTGTTCTCATCTCATCTCAGAAAGTGTTCATCTCTTGTTCTTTTTATTTATGATCTCAACAAGTAGAATGTTACTCCCCATTTTCAAACTGATCTTGACTTCTTTGTTAAACCTCTTTGGATGCATCCTCTCTGATCTAAACATATATCTATCTCTCTCATGATTGTGAGCCATTTAATGTTTATAGTCAAATTCACCTTCACAGGTAGTTACCTGGTTCTTCTTGGCTTTCTGTAGACCTACATCTTGGAAGAATCTTGTTGGCTTCACTCTAAATGACATCATGAATGGTGCCATATAGCTAAATGTGATGGATGCTACACTGTGAATAGGACTGTAAATATCTACATAATAAAAGTATATTGGGTCCCAGCCATTTTAAGTGAAATCTTAAGTGAAAAGGAAGAATACTTGCTTCTATGTATTTGTGGGCTCAGTGAGTACATGAAAGAAAGGGTATATGCTCAATGGCTAAAGGCAGAATTTCTGTTTCCATCTGGCTCATTTTAGCTCTGCTGTGATCCACACTAAGTGCTTGATAATGGTGCCATTTTGCTTATATTCTGTCACTGTTTTATACCTACATGGCCAAAGGCATTTTCAAGCTTCATGTTTTGTACTGGTGTGTCCAAAATAAGCTAATACATTATCATATAATTGTTCTTGATGATTCTTTGTTGTTATTAATCACATCTATGTATGTTGGGACATTATTGTAAATTGTTTGTTTTCCCTGAGGCATTTTTAGATTGGGTAAGTATATTTTCTCTTTGATTCTCACACTGAAGTGCATTATAATACTAATGGTTTGCCTTAGAGTTTTTACATCCATATTATGACAAAGTTCTATTCGAGGAACAAAATAGCCAAATTCCTTTTCCATGAAAGACAGAGTCTTGGCTTCACAAATTTGTATTATTTAAAATTTCATATTTTGAAAGATATGTTTTGATATAGTTTTAATTTATGACACCTATTCATCCATTTTCAAACATTTGTGCATGAAGTTTTATGAACTTATGCATGCAGAATATAGTCTACAATATTGTATATAATTCAAAATACTATGAATTTAAATTATAATAACCTAGTAAATAATATATATGCCCTAAAAGAATGACTATAGAAATAAACCATAATGGTGCTATATGACTCTAATACAAATGCAAAAGTGATGGTTGTTTGGGTTATCTTTAGTTTCTGGAATTCTCGTCATGGTTTAGAAGACTGTCCATTTACCAATGATGTTTAGGATTTCTGTTTTTGTGGTCTACCACCTTGACCCAAAGAATGTTAAATAAGAAAATAATAATTTGGCCTATAAATCCAAGTCATAGTCCTTCACCAAGGACAGTCAGGGCAAAACATGGAGTAGAAAGCACAGAGGAATGCATCGTGCTGGCACATGCACAGCTACTCTTCCTAATTTGTCAAAGACCAGCTACCCTGAAATGGTATTATTCACAGTAGACAAAGTCTTATTAAATAAATTAACAATCAAGACAATTCCCCACATAAATGCCCACTGGTCAATCTGATCTGGGCAATTTGTTGTTTGAATATCTCTTCTGAAATGACTCTAGATTGTGTCAAGATAAAAGGGAAAGCTAATTAGGATAGTGCTCATAGTAGATATAGTTCAGCTTCTCTTATCTCCATGAAGTAAATATTTCATCATTTTAAAAAAATTGTTAAAACAGTTTTTTCACTCAAATCTTTAGACTTATTTTCTCTGAATATACTGAATTTTGCTCACAGGATAGAAAAATAGAGGATAAATGTCTTATACCCAAAAAGGTACTTAGGTCCATGCACCATCTTCCACTGCCCATGAGAAGCATGTACTCAGACATATCCTTCATATATGAGGATGAAAGAGAGGAACCCAAAGCTCCCAATTGCCCTAATAGTCAGAAACATCTGTACCCCATGCTATTGCTAAAATCCAGCCTCAGTTTCTCTATGGTATATTAGTCCTATGAAAGCTCTAGCCAAACAGAGACAAATGTAATAAACAAATATTTATTATTGGAGGTTATCTCTTTATTTGATTTATTGTAGAACATTTTGTTTGAAGTCCATTTTCTCCACAATCTTGCTTAGTACAGCATTACAACTCCTATTTGCCCTACATCTAGATGTTTGAAATTAACTTACATACTGATGGTATTAAAAGATGGGGCCCTTGAGAAGTGATTAGGATAATATGAACTGCTGCCTTTTTGTACACGCTTCAAACATTGTTGGTGCATTTTTCCCCATTAGTCATGTCAAATTCAGAACATGAGGTGTATTACTGATTAGCTCTTACTCATATACCATATCTGTCAGATCATTGGTCTTGATTGTTCAATGTTTAAAAACTATAAAAATGAATTTTTGCTACTTATAACCTTCCTCTGTAACATATTTGTTATAGCAGAAGGAATGACATAAGGTGCTAACATTCTTACTTCATTAGTGTGAATTAAGCTACCCAGTTGTAAATGTATCATTCATTTTTACCACCAGTACATCTGTATGAGGGTGTTCTTTCAACCTATGAGAAACATGAAGTTCTTTCTTCTAATGCATTAATTCTCAACTTGTGTATGGCTACTCCTTTGGGAGACATGTTAAATAGACAACATGTCAGAAATTTGCAATACAATTCATAGTAGCAAAATTATCAATAAAAAAATGAGTTTATAGCCGGGCAGTGGTGGCACATGCATTCAATTCCAGCCCTTGGGAGGCAGAGGCAGGTGGATTTCTGAGTTTGAGGCCAGCCTGGTCTACAGAGTGAGTTCCAGGACAGCCAGGACTACACAGAGAAACCCTGTCATGAAAATCAAACAAGCAAAAGTGAGGTTATGGTCAAGGGTTACCAAAACCTGAGAGACAGTATTAAAGGGTTGAAGCATTAGGAAAGTAGAGAACCATAACTGCATGGATTGTGTAAATGCCACTGCTTCTGAAGTTCCCCAATAAGGGCACTGATACCAATTTCTCTGTCCTTTTCTCTTTTACTACCATAGCCAGCATCTCTACCACAGAGCAGGCATAGCCAGCATCTCTACCACAGAGCAGGCATGCTGTAGGAGGCTGTGGAGAATGGATTTTTTGCTACCATGCCTTAAACTCACAGGCTGTGATTCCAGCCCCCACCCAGCTTCCACTCCTTTCCATAGATGAAAATCAAAACACACACACACACACACACACACACACACACACACACACACACACACACACACACACACACACACACACACACACACACACACCAATGAATCTTAAGATGCTTTTGCTAGCTCAATTACTGGGCACTCCTGAAACTCCCCTGTCACCTCAGGCATAACCAAAAAGTTACATGGCTGGTTGGCTTTACCTCCTGCCTCTACTACCTCCTTATCTTCCCCCAGCTCTTTTTTATTTAATTAATATTTTCTTTATTTACATTTCAAATGATATTCCCTTTCCCAGTTTCCTGTCCTGGAAAAAAAAAGCCTGTACACCCCTCTTCCCCTGCTCACCAACCCACCTTCTCCTGCTTCTTGGCCCTGGAATTTCCCTACAATGGGGCACAGAACCTACACAGGACCAAGAGCCTCTCCTCCCATTGATGACCTACTAGGCCCTCCTCTGCTACATACACAGCTGGGAGCATGAGTCTCACCATGTGTACTCTTTGGTTGGTAGTTTAGTTCCTTTGAGCACTGAGGGTACTAGTTAGTTCATATTGTTGTTCCTCCTATGGGGCTGCAAACTTCTTCAGCTCCTTGGGTCCTTTCTCTAGCTCCTTCATTGGGGAACCTGTGGTGAGTCCAATGGATGGCTGTGAGCCTCTACTTCTGTATTAGTCAGGCACCAGCAGAGACAGCTATATGAGGATTCTATCAGCCAGCACTTGCTGGCATCCACAATAGTGTCTGTGTTTGGTGGTTGAATATGGGAATGATTCTCACATGAGGCAGTCTCTGGATTGTCCTTCCTTAAGTCTCTGCTCCATACTTTGTCTCTGCAACTCCTTCCATGGGAATTTGTTCCCCTTTCTAAGAAGGATCTAAGTATCCACACTTTGGTCTTCCTTTTTCTTGAGTTTCCTGTGGTTTGTGGATTGTATCTTGTCTAATAGAGGGCTAATATCCAATATATAAAAAGAACTCAAGAAGTTAGACTCCAGAGAATCAAATAACCCTATTAAAAATGGGGTGCAGAACTAAACAAACAATTCTCAACTGAGGAATACCAAATGGCTGAGAAACACCAAAAGAAAGACTCAACATCCTTTGTCATCAGGGAAATGCAAATCAAAACAACCCTGAGATTCTACCTCACACCAGTCAGAATGGCTAAGATCAAAAACTCAGGGGACAGTAGATGCTGGCAAGGTTGTGGAGAAAGAGGAACACTCCTTCATTGCTGGTGGGATTGCAAACTGGTATAATCACTCTGAATATCAGCTTGGCAGTTCCTCGGGAAATAGGACATAGTACTTTCTGAGGACCCAACTATACCACTCCTGGGCATATACCCAGAAGATTCTCCAACATGTAATAAGGATACATGCTCCACCATGTTCATAGCAGCCTTATTTATAATAACCAGAACCTGGAAACAACCCAGATGTTCCTCAACAGAGGAGTGGATACAGAAATTGTGGTACATCTACACAATGGAGTACTACTCAGCTATTAAAAGCAATGAATTTATGAAATTCTTAGGGAAATGGATGGATCTGGATAATATCCTGATTGAGGTAACCCAATCACAAAAGAACACACATGGTATGCACTTTCTGATAAGTGGGTATTAGCTCAGGGGCTCTAGCATCTTTATTGATGGATCATGAAACAATTGGGGAACAAGTTTTAGCATCAGAACTCCCTCTACATTTCACATTTTCTGTCCAATAACATTAAAATAAATATATTTAAGAAAAGATTCTCCCAGACTTATATTTAATAAAACTATAACAATTATGCAAATTACAAAGTATGAAATACAATATAGATAGAATACATCATATTTGTCAATTAGATAAAATACTTTTTTATTATTTTCTTTATTTACATTTCAAATGATATCTCCTTTCTCAGTTTCCTCTCTGAAAGAAACACTTATTCCCTCCCCCTCCCCTGCTCACCACCCCATCCTTTCCTGCTTCCTGGCCCTATCATTCCCCAACACCGGAGCATAGAACCTTCACATGACTAAGGACCTCTCCTCCCATTGATGGCCAGCTAGGTCATCCTCTGCTACATATGAAGCTGGGGCCATGAGTCCAACTCTTTGGTTGGTGGTTTAGTCCCTGGGAGCTCTGATGGTACTAGTTAGTTCATATTGTTGTTCCTCCTATGGGGCTGCAAACCCTTCAGCTCCTTGGGTCCTTTCTCTAGCTCCTTCTTGTGCTCAGTCCAGTGGATGGCTGTGAGCCTCTACTTCTGTGTTAGTTGGGCACTGTCAGAGCCTCTCAGAAGATAGCTATATCAGGAGAAGCCTCAATTTTCTGACAGTGTCTGGGTTTGATGAGTGTATTAACTTTGTTTCTTAAAGGGCTTACATTTTGGGCTCTTTCCCTTGGTGCTCTAATCAATTCACAATCTGAAGCATCTTAAAGGAGAAGAGGTTGGTTTTGCTCACAGACTGCAGGATACAATCAACCATAGAAATGGCTGTAGGAACAGGAGACGGCTTGTCACCCTGTATCTGTTGAGAAGAAGCAGAGAATGAACAGGAAGTAGAGTGGACATTTGGACATTAAGGACAACCCATAGTGACTGACTTCCTCCAAAAATGCT
>NW_022196891.1:10647113-10648015 GCF_008632895.1 Mastomys coucha
TGTGTGTGTGTGTGTGTGTGTGTGTGTGTGTGTAATGCCACACTTCATCGTTGTTTGAAGTAATGTAAATAACTGATATCAATCAGTAAACAAAAGTACTGAAACCATTTGCAGATTAGGTGATAACTGTATTCATGAACCATTTTTGGAAAAGCTTCTAGTAAAAGAGATTTGTATTATCAAAAGTAAAAGGACCTTACGGTGATGGTCTGTATATGCTTGACCCAGGGAGTGGCACCATGAGAAGGCGTGGCCCTGTTGGAGTAGGTGTGGCCTTGTTGGTGAAAGTGTGCCACTGTGTGTGTGGGCTTTATGACCCTCATTCTAGCTGTCTAGAAGCAAGTATTCTGCTAGCAGCCTTCAGATGAAGATTTAGAATTCTCAGCTCTTCCTGCACCTTGCTTGCCTGGATGCAGCCATGTTCCCGTCTTGGCAATAATGGAATGAATGTCTGAACCTGTAAGCCAGCACTAATTAAATGTTGTCTTTTTTTTTTTTTTTTTTTTTTTTTTTTTTTTTTGAGTCCCTGGGAGCTCTGAGGGTACTAGTTAGTTCATATTGTTGTTCATTCTAAGGGGTTGTAAACCCTTCAGCTCCTTTGGTGCTTTCTCTAACTCCTTCATTGAGAACCCTGTACTCAGTTCAATGGATGGCTGTGAGCCTCTACATCTGTGTTAGTCAGGTACTGTCAGAGCCTCTCAGGAGATAGCTATATCAGGGTAGCTTGTTTTTCCTTCAGTCTCTATTCCATAGTTAGTCTCTGCAACTCCTTCTGTGGGTATTTTGTTCCCCATTTTAAGAAGGAATTGAATGTCCACATTTTGGTCTTCCTTCTTTGTAGCCCGCGCGGTCCTCTCGCCGGGAAGAAGACACGCGGACACTCTAGGTTCCTTCTGCAGCAA
>NW_022196891.1:10653249-10655998 GCF_008632895.1 Mastomys coucha
TTAACAGTGGAAGTAGGCGCCATCTTGCCATGGCGAATGCCTCTCAAGATTCACGGCTCCCAACACTTCTTCTTGAGTGTCTTGTGGTTTGCGGGTTGTTCTTCCAGTATTCAGAACTTCTGGGCTAGTAACCACTTACTAGTGCATACCATGTGTGTTCTTTCATGATGGGTTACCTCACTCAGGATGATATTCTCCAGATCCATCCATTTTCCTAAGAATTTCATAAATTCACTGTTTTTAATAGCTGAGTAGTACTCCATTGTATAGATGCACCACAGTTTCTGTATCCATTCCTCTGTTGAGGGACATCTGGGTTGTTTCCAATTTCTGGCTATTATAAATAAGGCTGCTATGAACATGGTGGAGCATGTGTCCTTATTACATGTTGGAACATCTTCTGGGTATATGCCCAGGAGTGGTATATATCCAGGGTCCTCCGGTAGAACTATGTCCAATTTCCAGAGGGAACTGCCAAACTGATTTCCATAGTGGTTGTACCAGCTTGCAGTCTCACCAGCAATGAAGAGTTGCCTTGGTCATGGTGTCTGTTCACACTAGTAAAACCCTAACTAAGACAATTACTTAAACCAAATGTCTTATGGAACCTGACAAAGGATTTGGGAGCTGGATGAGAGGTTTTTAATTATGATTAGTACAGGTCTTGTGTGTGTGTGTATGTGTGTGTATTTTTGTACACATGTGTCTCTGTTGCATGTGCATGCTTGTACATATATTTTTGTGACTGTATGTGAGTGTGTGTGTACACTTATAGGTTGAATACATATATGTGTCTAAGTATATCTGTGTATTCCTGCATGCATGTATGCATAGAATATTTGTCTATGTCTCCATGTTTATCTGTCTGTGCATTCCTGTGTTGTACATACTGATGTAGTATGCATTTGTATTTACATGTATGGTATATGTATGTATGTATGTATGTATGTATGTATGAGTTTCTCAGTCCCTCTGCTTATTTTTTTTCAAATAAATCTCTCATGTTACCTTGCTGAGATAGTTTGGCTACTGTAGACAGCCAGTCATTCTCTGATATTCTTCTGTTTCCACTCCAGAATATTGGGGTTATAGCCCTTCGCTAACACATCTGGGTTTTTTTCCGTGAGTACTGAGGATTCAAACTCAGGTTCTCAGGCTTTGTAGCAAGAAGAATTTCAATGGAGCCATTCTCCAGCCTCACACACTGATTATATTTCAGAGTTCAGCTACCAAGGGGTGTGTACAAATGTTGACATGTGGATACGTGCATTCTAATATACCTGGCTTTCTAAGTGAGTTCTTGGCATGAGACTCATGCTTGTGATAGTTACTCTACTAGCTAAGACATATTCATATCCTACTTTTTCATCAAAATTTGCATTAATTTCCAGAAGAATTTCAAATTCTTAGGAATTGTTTTTCTTTTTTGTTGTTTTTTAAATATTTTGATTAAGTTTACCAATTGACTTTATGAAATACAATGTTTGTTTTAATTATATAAATATATATTCATATAACTGCAATTAGTAACTATTCTACAGGAATAGTTTTTATTTTAGACATCAATTTTAAGATGATTTTGTATAAATAATTTCATTTAAAATTAAAAATAAAAATAGATAACAAGAAAATGTATGATCATGTGGAACTTACAGTGTTTTAAGTGCATTTGTTTATGTGTCCACTTGTGTACATTTGTATGGTTGCACATGTGTCACAAAATATGTATGGACATCAGAAGTCAACTTGTGGGAATTGATTCTTCCCTACCAACACATGGATTTGAGAGATTTAACCAAACTATAAAGATCAACACATTTGTCCATAGAGACATCTCACCACCCCATCACTTATTCCTTTAGTGATTTAAACATTAAAAAGATTGATATTGATATGAGATCATAGTTGGTGTTAGGCCTGCTCTATTCATTTTTTAAAGTGTGTTTCAAAACTCTCTTTTGAATTGCTACACAGATATGACAAACTATTGTCATATTGTCCTATTCGTCTTGCAGTAAAGTCAGTAGACTTGAACCCTTTTATGCTTTGTTCACATAGATTCTGATAACATGTTCTCTTCTACCATCATTAAGTAGAGAAACTCATGAGCCCATGCTTCTGTCATCCCTAGAATGAAAATCACCAGCAACTCACCAAAGCTTCATTAGTGTGATTGTCCAGAGGGCCCAAAGGCTTGTAGTTTTAAGACATGGAGCTGGAGACCTGAGAGGATGAGGTATTCTCTGAGGAGTACAGGCAGACATCTTGCACGAGGTATATGCAACACAAAAGAAAATATCCTTGGGCACACAAATGATTCAGAAGGAAAAAGTGCTTGCTGCCGGAACCTGAGTTTGAGCCCAAGTACCCATTTGGGGAAAGAGAGAACAGACTCTTGAAGTTGTCTCCCGACCTCCATATATGTACCATGGCATGTACATGTCCTACATACATATGTACTCACACAATAAATAGATGGATGCGTTATAAAAATTAAAAAACAACCTCAAACATAGAGAGACTTCTGTAAAAAACAGACACAGAAGCAAAATTTTAAGTCCTTGAGGTCCAATTCTTTCTTTCTGAGGAACAATAGCATGAGGTCCTGAGTTCAAATCCCCAGTGTTCACATCAAAACTGGGTATGTCTGTTGGCAGAAATCTAACTACAGCACTGTTTAAGAATGTAGACAAAGCCGGGCGGTGGTGGCGCACGCCTTTAATCCCAGCACTTGGGAGGCAGAGGCAGG
>NW_022196891.1:10656008-10663508 GCF_008632895.1 Mastomys coucha
AAGAATGTAGACAGAAAAAGCTCTAGGGCTTGCTAGGTGCTAGACTACCTCCAAATCATGGAGAGACCCAGACTCTCAAGAACAGAGAATGGAATCTGACATCTTTCTCTAGATTCCATGCATGTGCACATTCTAATGTAAGGTATGGGAGGCATCAAATACATACTGGACATTATACCCCCTTTCTACACAGGGTGTTTCCATATTTAAAAAAACAAAAACACAGTAAATTTTACCAGACATTCCATAGGGTAAAATTCTTCAAAAAAGTTATTATAAACTAAGTAAATGAATATGTCCAAATAATATAAAATAGAGTCAAGGATTATGAAATGACCTCAGTAAGCCAAAAGGAAAACCTTTAAGTAATAATTATGCTAGCTGTATCTAACATCACATTTGATGTTTTTAATGGTGCACATGTATAGTTGAGGAGAAAAATGAGAAGTCACTTAAATATTGAAAATATATAAGTAAGAGAAAGAGGACAGGAAGAAGAGGGAAGAAAGAGAGAGGGAAAAGAAGAGGAGCAGGGAGACAGTGAGAGGGAGATGAAGGAAAAAAAGATAGAGATTAGTTTGGTACTGTGGGAATGAAAAAGAGTAATAGCTAAGAATACAAAAGGCTGAGTACATTTAAAACTAAGGAAAATACTAAACCATGAATTGAAGAAACTGAAAATATTCATGGTGAAATTCACAAGTAAAGAGAAAATTCTAAAATAAATTCAAGAAAAATGACAGGTGGTCTCTGAGAAATGTTGGAAGAAGCCTGGGGTGAAAGCTTCAAATCTATTAACAATAACTGGAAAAATAAAAGTTTAAGGTCATATTTAGAGTAGTATTAATTTATATTTTCCTGATAACTAAGGATGTTGACTATTTCAATACTTGTATCACAGCCATTTGTGTTTCTTCTTTTAAGAATTCCCCAGTTTTTAATTGGGTTATTTGTTTCATGAAGACCAAGGTTTTGAGTTCTTTAAATGTTTGAGATATTCGCTGCCTAATATCAGCTGTGTACTAGGTAAAACCCTTTCCTCACTCTGTAGGCTGCCATGTTGTCTGGATGGTGGTGTATTTTCATGTAAGAACCTTTTCAATTTCCTGAGGTCCCATTTTAACTATTATTTTAAAGCCTGTGATACTGTTGTTCTGAATAGAAACTCTTTTTCTTTGTCAAGGACTTCAATCCTATTTACCACTATTTCTTCTATCTGATTTGGGGAATCTAGCTTTATGTTGGGATCGAGTTTTATGTAAGTCAATAATTATGGATTTATTTGCATTCTTCTACATGTAGTCATCCTGTTAAAACAGATTCATCTGTTTTAGATGCTGTCATTTCTCCAAGTGTGTATTTCTATCTTTTTATAGACATATGGATTAATGTCTTAGTTTTTGTTTCAATTACTTTGATCAACAGCACCATTATTATGCCAATTCCACACTGGGTTTATTACTATAGCTCTGAAGTATCATTTGAGGTTAGTGATGATACTTTCAGCATTTCTTTTCTTTTTCAGGTTTGCTTTATTTTTATTTTTGTATTGGTATTTGCATACAAAGCTAAAAATTGTTTTTTCAATTTTGGTGAAAATTTGTGTAAGAATTTTGATAGAGATTACAAATAATATTTTAGTTTTCTAGGGTAGGCATCTGCTCTTTTTATACCTACATGTAAGTGAGTATGGGAGATATATTCATATTTTGATATTTTCTTCAGTTTCTTTAAGATTTTATAATACAAGTCTTCTACTGCTTTGGAGTTTTCCCAAGATGTTTTTTGAGGTTATTGTAAAATATATAGTCTACCTGATTTCTTTGTCAGTTTGTCATTTTTTATGTATAAAGGATTTTGATTTTATGTCTTGTTATTGTATGCTGTAACTAAGTTGAAAGTATTTATCAGGTGCACAATTTTATGGTGGGATATTTTAGGATTACCTATATATGAAATCATATCACCTGCAGATAAAGTAAATTTGACTATTCCTTTCACATTTGTATCTTCCTGATCCCCTTCATTTTCCCCATTATTCAAGTGTATTTGTAAGTTTTCATGTACTATATTGAATAGGTGTAGAAAGAGTGAAAGCATTATGCTTGTTACTGATTTTAGTGGAAGTGCTTTGAACTTCTCTCAGTTCATGTTAATGTACCAGGTATAACATGGCTGCAGTTCCTGCCCCTGGACCATCTCTAGGCCATTTACCACATGATTCCCAAATGAGCTGATGCTTGTTGTTGTCCTGAAGCTGATCTGCTGGCTTTAAAATTCTACTTCAATCTTTTATTCTGTGGAATATACTTCCACCAACTACCTCCATTACTTAGAACTAATCAAACCATAGCAATTGAAATAGGTGTGGTTTTAAGGAATGAAGAAAGGAGATGGTCATGAGGCTATGGAGGATGAGGAGTAGGCCTTCTCCTTGGCCTTTAGGGCCTTGGGAAAGAATCTAGACAATATAATCATAATGCCACAAGAAGCTACATGGTCCTTTGTAAGAAAAGTTCTTTGCCAGACTTGGGCATAAATGTGGAATCATGAAGAAGCACATGCACCTTCGGGTGCATGTGGCTCAGGTTCAATGACTGCTGAATTAATAAATCAGGATGAACTTGGGAACATCAATGGCAGAAAGTTAAAGTGGTCTTATGAAGAAAAAGCACAGACAAAAAAATAGGAATTTATGCATAATTAATGAATTAAACAGTATCAGAAGAAGTCTACATGAGGATATGGAATTGGAAGGTTAAAGAAATGATGATTAGAGAATTAAAAGATGATAGAGGAGCATATAAAAAGTTAACATTCCATTTGTCTAGCTGTTAGAAAAATTGGGGATAATAATACCTGGAAAGATATTAGAGAAAGCTAACTGTTTTACTTACATAAATTCAAAATTTGTAAGGAATCATCTTAATTTTAGTATTCTGTTACCTTTCTGTTTTTACATGAAACATAGTTATTAAGGACTGTTGTCATTGTACCAGGAGATGGCAAGAGCTATACCAGCTACCTGAGAAACATAGGCTGTGTAAACCTGAAAGGAATAATGCCTTTGCTTTGTACTTCTGCTCTAAGGAAATGGAAGTTTGGTCTTAATCTGGGACTCATAGAGTTTATGTAAATTTAAGAATTTTTTAATAATTATTAACAAAGATCAAAGCCTTGATGATGTAAAACTAGTAAATAAAAGAATTGTTCCAGGCTCTGTCTGGTCATTAGGATGAAGAACTAAGCAGAAGAATTATTAATCTGAGGAATAAAGAATATTGGGAATCAACCCTCAGGAAATAGAGTACTTGAACTAGCAGCTTGCATCTGCTTCTGACACTTAACTATTATTGAATCACCTCTATTCCCATTCCAGCCTTTCTCAAGGCCCCTCTCAAGGTGTGGCTGAACCTCAAGATTAATGTTAGCTTTTTTATATTGAGGTATGCCCTTATATTCCTAGTCTCAGGTAATATTATGTCCAATTTTCTGAGGAACTGCCAGACTGATTTCCAGAGTGGTTGGACAAGCTTGTAATCTCACCAACAATGGAGGAAGGTTCCTCTTTCTCCACATCCTTGCCATCATCTGCTGTCATCTGAGTTTTGATCATAGCCATTCTGCCCAGGGTCTAAACCACCATCTAAAGTGTACAGATGGAGCAACTCATGGCTCTAGCAACATATGTTTCACATCAATGGAAGGAGAGGCCTCATAAAAAGAATTATGTAATGTCATCCTTTTATTCTGAGGTGATATTTATTATTACTGTTGAGGTGTGCTTCTTAAATGCAGCAGAAGGATGGATTACTATTTCTAAATCATTTTCTTTGTGTCTTTTGTTAGGGGAGACATTGAGACCACTGATGTTGAGAGTAATTAATGAGCAGTACTTGTTGATTACCATCATTTTGTTGTTGTGGTGTGAGTTTCCCAGGTCTTTTGATTTGAAAGTTTGTTGCTATTTGTTACATAAGATTTCATAGTGGTATTGGTAAAATCTTGATATTTAAGTTTTTCTTCTAGTAGAACTGGATTAATAGATGCTGGTTAAATTTGGTTTCATTGTAGAATGCTTCATTTCCTCCTCACAATGTTTAGAGTTTTTACTGGATACAGAGTCTGGGGTAGAACCTGTGACCTCTTAAAATTTATATAACGTTCATCTGGGCCCTCTTTCTTTTAGAGTCTCCATTTAAACAAAAGTTATTCTAATGTGCCTGTATTTATATATTATTTGTTTTTTTTCTTCTTACAGCTTATAATGTTCATTGTTATGCATATTTAGTGTTTTTGTAACCATGTGTTGTGAGGGGTTTGTTTTCTGGTATAGTACCTTGATGAACATCATCTCCTTTATGCTGAGGAATTTTTATCATTACTTTGAAAGTATTTTCTTTGCTTTAACCTGGGTTTCTTCTTCTATTGTTATTAATTGTGGCTTTGGTGTTTCATAATATCCCAGATTTCCTAAATGTTTTGTGCCTGATTTTTTTTTTTTTTAGATTTCACATTCTCATGACCTTGTGGGCAATGCCTGAGAATCTTTCTTTTCATCCTTTTTACTCTCTTGTTAAATCTTACTTCTGAGGTTTTTGTTTGACATCCTAAATTCTTCCAGTTTCAGTTAAGTTTGGACTTTCTATAGTGATTATATTTCTACTTTCATGTTTTCATAATTTCATTTCACTGTGTTTTCACCCTTTTCATTAATGGATTTCCACATATCTTCTTTAAGGCCTTTGCATATATTCATCATGGGTCTTTTGAAATCCTTGTGTTTTTAGCTATACTTACTATATTTCTCAGTGGCTACTGTCATAGGGTTGCTTGGTTCTTGTGAAAGCACATTCTACTGGCTGTTTCTTATTATATACACTGTTGTCTAGGCATCTGGTTTTGCAATGACTGTAATAGCAGGTGTTGATTTCTGGACTTCTTTTACTTTGCTAAGAGTTTCCTTACTTTGTTTCTGTAGCTCTTCCTGGATCTTAGGAGAGTGTGGAGGCTTTTGATTTTCTGGGAGATAGTGCTTCTGAGTTTCTGTCATTTGTGGCCATTGATGCTCCTTTGTAGAATGTGTTTCTAGTTTTAAGGACATATACTAGAAGCTGTGTGTGTGTGTATGTGTGTGTGTGTGTGTATGTGCGTGTGTGTTTGTGTTCATGTGTGTGTGTGTATGTCTAAGATCCATGAGTATCTGAAGTTTCTCTAGGGAGTGGAAACAAAGAAGGTATACAAGCTGTTGCAGCTGTTCTGAAAATGACACTGGGTAATTGTAGTGAAAGACAAGAAGGAGAGTAAAGATCATCTACCTGATTTCCAGGCCAGTGTGGTCACAATGTTTCCAGGTAGAGGATGCTTCTGAATATTGGCAGTTGACACAAAGAGGTGGGGTAAAAAAGGAAGACTGGGTCTCTTAAAGGTCTTACTAGCTTCTACTGAATGGAAGCAGAGACAGAAGTTAGGCATTTATAAGTAATCTGCTACAGGGCTATAGACTCATAAAATAGTATTTGGGAAAAAGAACATATAACTAAGAAGTAAACATAAGGAAAATGTAATAATGAAAAATAATTAGTTCAATATAAAAGAGGGAACAAACACAAGTAGATATAGCAATGTAGGATAAATAGAAATTATTATTAAAATTAAAAAAGGAAATAGTCACCTATAAGAAGTGACACAAAATAAAAATAAACTTCTATTAAAGACCAAGTTTGTCAGCATGAATTAAGAACACTGGAAGTTGCAAAAATTGAATGTTCTCATATTAAAGAATGAATCTAGATCTGTATCTTTCATTCTGTGTAAGATCTAAAATTTTAAATTGCTAATTAATCATAAGGAAATACTTCATAATATAGGTGTTTGTGAAAAGAACAAAAGTGTCCCCAATAACTGGAATATAGAATCACACTGCCTATAGATCATGAAAAAAATCTTTCCAAGTATATATGTAACAAGGGCTGAATACTAAGAACAACTGTAGAAGAGCCAAGAAGGTCTAAAAAAAAAAAGAAAAATAACCAACAAAAATAATTGAATCATTAAGGGAGCGAGGTAAAGATAAAGAAACACAAATGGTTGGCAAGAATTTGATAGAGCATTTTTGCATCAATGATCATAAGGGAGATTGGTCTGAAGTTCTATTTCTTAGTTTGGTCTTTGTGTGTTTTAGGTATAAACTGAACCCATCTAGTCCTGGGCTTTTTTTATTTTTTTTTTATTTTTTTGGTTGGGAGACTATTAATGGCTGCTTCTATTTCTTTAGGAGTTATGGGACTGTTCAGATGGTTTAATGTAGTCACTTGATCTTTGACAAAGCAGCTAAAACCATCCAGTGGAAAAAAGACAGCATTTTCAACAAATGGTGCTGGTTTAATTGGCAGTCAGCATGTAGAAGAATGAAAATCAACCCATTGTTATCTCCTTGTACAAAGCTCAAGTCGAAGTAGATCAAGAACCTCCACATAAAACCAGATACACTGAAACTTATAGAAGAAAAAGTGGAAACAAGCCTCAAACATATGGGCACAGGGGGAAAATTCCTGAACAGAACACCAATGGCTTGTGCTGTAAGATTAAATATCGAAAAATGGTATCTCAAAAAATTGTAAAGCTTCTGTAAGGCAAAGGACACTGTCAATAAGACAAAAAGGCAACCAACAGATTGGGAAAAGATCTTTACCAATCCTACATCTGATAGAAGTCTAATATCCAATATATAAAAAGAAATCAAGAAGTTAGACTCCAGAGAACTAAATAACCCTATTAAAAATGGGGAACAGAGCCAAACAAAGAATTCTCAACTGAGGAATATCAACTGGCTGAGAAGCACCTAAAGAAATGGTCAACATCCTTAGTCATCAGGGAAATGCAAATCAAAACAACCTTGAAATTCCACCTCACATCAGTCAGAATGGCTAAAATCAAAAACTCAGGTGACAGCAGATGCTGTTGAGGATGTGGAGAAAGAGGAACACTCCTCCATTGCTGATGGGAACGCAAGCCGGTACAACCACTCTAGATATCAATTTGGCAGTCCTCAGAAAATTGGAGATGCTATTACTTAAGAACCCAGCCACCCCACTTCTGGGCATATACCAAGAAGATGCTCCAACATGTAATAAGGACACATGCTACACTTATGTTCATAGAAACCTTATTTATAATAGCCAAGAGCTGGAAGAACCCACATGTCCTTCAACAGAGGAATGGATATAGAAATTGTGGTACAGTTATACAATGGAGTACTACCCAGATATTTAAAATGATGAATTTATGAAATTCTTAGGCAAATGGATAGAACTAGGAAATATCATCCTGATTGAGGTAACCGAGTCTCAAAAGAACACACATGGTATACAGTCACTGATAAGTGGATACAAACCCCAAAGCTCCAAATAGCCAGAATACAATTCACAGACCACATGAAACTCAATAAGAAGGAGGACCAAAGTATGTGTAGAAGGAGAACAAAAAACTCGTAGAAGG
>NW_022196891.1:10668508-10684677 GCF_008632895.1 Mastomys coucha
ATGCATATACAAACCATCATAAGCTGAAATTAAGAATCAGATATTATCTAAAATCCATTGATTACCAAGGATTCAGAAACTTACAAAGCAGAAGTAATGACTGATTTAAGAATGCAAATAAAATATTAAAACCGTGGATCTTCAATTGATCGATATTCTATAGTGTCAAAGTATAAAACCTTTATAAATATCTACTGTATGAATCATGGAATGACATGGTAGATGGCACATGTTCTCAAATAGATTGTCATATCATTAGATGGACAGAGAGATCAAGTAATATTATTCATATAGGCAAAGATTGACTCTGCTTTGTTACAACGATAATAACTTTTTCCCTCTTAGATTATGAATGTGACATTCCATAATGTGAACTAAATTATATCAGAATTATTCCAGCTTTCTTTCTGCTCCTCTGACAGACACTCTGAACAAAAACAACTTAAGTGAGGGAAGGATTTAATTAGCTTACACTTACATGTCACTAAACATTATTGAGGGAAGTCGTATCCGAGCCAGAGACTAGACCACAAACCATGCTTGCTGGTCTATTTACGGACTCATACATACCTTACCTATTAATCTTACATAGCCTGAACCACATGTTCACTTTAAACTTGGAAAAAAGTGAAGGGATCCCTTTTTATTCTCTGTTTAAAACTTCTTCTCTTTTTAAGTGTGTGTGTGTGTGTGTGTGTGTATGTGTATTTGTGCATACACATTTGTATGTGTGTGTGCATGTGTGCATATGTGTGTGTGTGTGTGTGTGTCTGCAGTGATGGCACAAAAGGACACTATAGTTATACAATGTCACAGTAATGGCACAAGAAGACATTGTAATAGCACAATCTGATATGTGATAGCACAGCAGGTCACTGTTATGACAATATTGGGATAAATGTTCACTCAATAAAACAGAGTAATAGCACAATAGGACACAGTGACAGCACAGTAGTCCCATGGGATGTCACCATTATAATGAAACAATCTGGCACTGGAATAAATTTGTTAGTTACGAGGGTGGCACTATAAGATTAAGTGATTGTATAATAGGAAAGCATGGTGCCACACTAGGCCACTGTTGAAACATTTGGGCACAAGGATATCATAACAAAGAACAAAGATGGCACAATATGTCACAGGAATGTCAGAGGGTTACATTGTAGCTACACAGTATGCCACTGTAATAACTCATTAAGACATAGTGATGGAACAGCAGTCAACAGTATGGAACAGTGAGGCAAAGTAATGACATAATACAGAACAGTAAAACTATGTCACATTGAAGCCACATAGTGAACACATTTCTAGTGTGTTAGGAAGCAGTGATTATATAAATGGTATAGTGATGGGAAAATAGGCCATAATGATGCAGGGATAAAGCACAATTATGGCACAATGGAGCTCAGGGTTGCCAAAGTAGGACACTACTGACTCATCACAATAACATGTTTTCCTACCAAAATTCTGTCTTCTGAAATTTGTATGTCCTCCTGTTACATCACTGTGTCCTACCGTGCCATCACAATGCTGTATTTTGTTATCACATTGGACTACTGAGACATTTGTTCCCTATATAGTCATAACTATGCCATATAGAATCAATCACTGTGCTGTATTTAATTACCATACATTTCTTTTATGCCATCACAGTGTTCTATAGTGACATCTCAGTAATGTGTTATGTTGTAACTTTTCACTTTGGGACAAACATTATAGTCTCTTTTGTCATGGAAGTCTTTTCTGTCATTCTTTGTCTATTGAGCCAACACTATGCCCTATCATGGTACCACTTTGCCTGGATTTTGCCATTACTGTGCCCTAATATGCCACCACTATGCTTTAATGGACTATCTCTGTGACCTATCATGTTATCTCTGTGCCTTTTTGAGTCAACACTGTCCACCAGCTTTGTATCACTAAAGCCTATTTTACATCACCATTCCATATTGAGGCTTTTGTGTTATTATAATGTCAAATTGTGTTATTTATGGGGTCTGTTGTACTATATATATATGTATTGTACTATACTCTCATTTTGTAATAGTACCATACAGTATCATCATAGTGTCCATTTTTGTCATACATATATATATATATATATATATATATATATATATTACAATAGACCCCATTATTCTACCTTTGTGATCTGACATTCCATAAAATTTTCCTATTGTGCTCTATAATACCATAGCCACGGCCTATTATACTATCACTATGATACATTGTGTCATAACCCTGGAATGCTGCGCCATTTCTATAGCCCACTATGTGCCAATGTGCCCCATAGAGTAGCAACTGTGACATACTGTGTCACTGCAGTCCTTCCTGCCATCAGTGGATACTCTCATTTCGTAATAGTACCATACAGTGTCATCATAGTGTCCATTTGTGTCATGGACACTGTGGTCTACTGTGCTATCATTGTCCTTTATTGTGCCAATAATACTTGTATACAAGTTTAATATTGTGCCAATATTTTACTTAATTGTGACATGCCTGAGCTATTACAGCATAAGTATGCCATACTGAGTCATTTCAGTTATATATATATCATTATTACGTAAGGCAAGACTGTCACTTAGACTTAAATATCAAGTTCAACTTCCTTTGCACCTATAAGAACTGATTGAGCAGGAGCAGCTAGGACAGTATCCTTCCGGCTGCCATATGTACTTGGGGACCTAAGGCTGTCCTACAGACTGTTGTAACAGGCCCCTGTTCCAGGAGAGAGCTAGTCTCCCAGGGGTGCTCTCCCTCCTGGAAAAGAGGTGAGATCTCCACTTTCTTTCCAATAACTGTCTAAAATGGAACCAGCCAGGAGTGCATGGGGCACAAGAACAGTGGAAGAGCTGGGACAGGGTGCTTCTAGTCACCATGTGCACCCAGAGCAAAGGCTGTTTTATAGCCCACTATACACAGATCCTGCCAGAAGAGAGATGGTCTCCCATGAGTGCTGATACTGGCTTACAGGCCCACAGGAGGGACAAGCTCCAGCCAGAGACAGCATAACCAACAAATATTAGAGATAACCAGATGGTGAAAAGCAAGTGCAAGAACTTACGGTAACCAAGACTACATGGCATCATCAGAACCTAGTTCTCCCACCACAGCAAGTCCTGGATATCCTAACATACAGGAAAAGCAAGATTTGGATTTAAAACCACATCTCATGATGCTGAAAGAGGATTTTAAAGAAGGACATAAATAACTCCCTAAAAGAAATTCAGGAGAACACAGGTAAACAGGTAGAAACCCTAAAGAGGAAACATAAAAATCGCTTAAAGAATTATAGGAAAACAACCAAACAGGTGAAGGAATTGAACAAAACCATTCAGGATCTAAAAATGAAAGTAGAAACAATAAAAAATCACAAAGTGAGACAACTATGGAAATATAAAACCTAGGAAAGATAAGGAGTCATAAACACAAGCATCAACAACAAAATACAAGAAATAAAAGAGAGAATTTCAGGTACAAAGCATAACATAGAAAACATTGACACAATAAGAGAAAATTCAAAATGCAAAAAGCTCCTAACTCAAAATATCCAGGAAATCCAGGACACCATGAGAAGAATAAATCTAAGGAAAAGAGGTATAGAAGAGTGTGAAGATTCCCAACTTAAAGGAGCAGTAAATATATTCAACAGAATTATAGAAGAAAACATCCCTAACCTAAAGAAAGAGATGCTCAGTAATGTACAATAAGCCTATAGAATTCCCAATAGATTGAACCAGAAAAAATTTCTCCAGCCTCATAATAATCAAAACACCAAATGCACTAAATGAAGAAAAAATATTAAAAGCATTAAGGGAAAAAGCCAAGTAAAATATAAATGCAGACCTAACAGAATTACACCAGACATCTCACTAGAGACTATGAATGCTAGAAGATCCTGGGCATATCTCATATAGACCCTAAGAAAACACAAATGGCATCCCATGCACGTACACCCAGAAAAACTTTCAAGTGTCATAGATAGAGAAACCAAGATATTCCATGACAAAAATAATTTTACACAATATCTCTTCACAAATCCAGCCCTTCAAATGATAATAAATGGAAAACTCCAACATGAGGATGGAAACTACACTCTAGGAAAGGCAAGAAAATAACCTTCTTTTAACAAAACAAAAAGAAGATAGCCACAGAAAACATACTCCCAACTCTAACAACAAAAATAACAGAAGCAACAATCTTTTTTCCTTAATATCTCTTAATATAAATACACTCAATTCCCCAATAAAGAGACATAGACTAGCAGACTGGATAAATAAATAGGACCCAACATTTTGCTGCATACAGGAAACCCACCTCAGTGACAAAGACAGATACTACCTCAGAGTAAAAGGCTGGAAAACAATTTTCCAAGGAAATGGTGCAATGAAACTAGTTGGAGTAGCCATTCTAATATCAAATAAAATCAAATTTCAACATAAAGTTATCAAAACAGATAACAGAACACACTTCATACTCATCAAATGGAAAATCTATCAACAAGTACTCTCAATTCTGAACATCTATGCTCCAAATGCAAGGATACCCACATTCATTAAAGAAACTTTACTAAAACTCAAAGCACACATTGACCTCACACAATAGTAGTGGACGACTTCAACATACCACTGTCATCCATGGACAGATCATAGATATAGAAACTAAACATAGACACAATAAAACTAACAAAATTTCTGAACCATACGGATTTAAGAGATATCTATAGAACATTTTATCTTAAAACAAAAGAATAGACCTTCTTCTCAGCAACTCATGGTACCATCTCCAAAAATGACCATGTAATCACTCACAAAACAGGCCTCAACAGATACAAGAAGACTGAAATAATCTCATGTATCCTATAAGGTCACCAATGAATAAGGCTGATCTTCAATAATAACTTAAACAGTATAAAATCTACATACAAGTGGAAGATGAACAATACTTTACTCAAAAATAACATGATCAAGGAAGAAAAAAAGAAATTAAAGACTTTTAGAGTGTAATGAAAATGAAGCCACAACATACCCAGACTCATAAGACACAATGAAAGCAGTGCTAAGAGAAAAAAAAATCATAGCTTGGAGTGCCTCCAAAAAGAAAATGGAGAGAGTAGTTAACACTAGCAGCTTGACAGTACATCTCAAAGTTCTAGAATAAAAAGAACTAAATACACCCAAGAGGATAGACTGCAGGAAATAATCAAACTCAAGGCTGAAATCAGCCAAGTTAAAAAAAAAAAAAACATAAAAAAAAAAAGAACTATCCAAAGAATCAACCAAAGCAGGAGCTGGTTCTTTGAAAAAATCAACAAGATAGATATACCCTTAGCCAGACTAAATAGAGGGCATAGAGACAGTATCCAATTTAACAAAATCAGAAATGAAAAGGGAGAGATAACAACAGTAGATCCTACTACAAATCCCTATACTTAACAAAACTGGAAAATCTGGATGAAGTGGACAATTTTCTATACAGGTACCCAGTACCAAAATTATATCAGGATCACATAAGTGATCTAAACTGTCCCAAATTCCGTAAAGAAATAGAAGCAGTCAGTAATAGTCTCCCAAACAAATAAAAGCCCTGGAGCAGATGGGTTTACTGCAGAGTTCTATCAGGCCTACAAAGAAAACCTAATACCAATACTTTTCAAAATATTCCACAAAATCGAAACAGAAGGAACACTACTTAATTTGTATTATGAGGCCACAATTACTCTGATACCACAGAGAGACTCAACAAAGCAAGAGAAATTCAGAACAATTTTCCTTATGAATATCAATGCAAAAATATTCAATATAATTGTTGCAAACAGAATCCAAGAATACAACAAAATGAATATCCAACATGATCTAGTAGGCTTCATCCCAGGGATGCAGGGATAGTTCAATATATGGAAATCCATTAACAAAATCCACTATATAAATAAACTCAAAGAAAAAAAAACACACGATCATTTCATTAGATGCTAAGAAAAATTTGACAAAACCCAACACCTCTTATGATAAAAGTCTTGGAAAGATCAGGAATTCAAGGCCCATACATAAACATAGTAAAGACAGCATACAGCAAACCAGTAGCCAACATCAAATTAAATGGAGAGAAACTTGAAGCAATCCCTCTAAAACCAGGGACTAGACAAGGCTATCCACTTTCTCCCTCCCTTTTCAACATTGTACTTGAAGTCCTGGTCCATGCAATTAGACAACAAAAGGAGGTAAAAGGGATACAAATTGGAAAGGAAGAAGTCAAAATATCGCTATTTGCAGAAGATATGATAGTATACTTAAGTGACCCCAAAAATTCTACCAGAGAACTCCTAAATCTGATAAACAACTTCAGCAAAATGGCTGGATATAAAATTAACTCAAATTAATCAAAGTTTTTTCACTACTCAAACTATAAAAAGGCTGATAAAGAAAATTAGGGAAACAACACCCTTCACAATAGTCAAAAATAATATGAAATACCTTGGTGTGGCTCTAACTAAGCAAGTGAAAGATCTCTATGACAAAAACTTCAAGTCTCTGAAGAAAGAAATCAAAGTAGAACTCAGAAGATGGAAAGATCTCCCATTCTCATGGATTGGCAGATAAAATGGCCATCTTGCCAAAAGCAATCTACAGATTCAATGCAATCCCCATCAAAATTCCAATTCAATTCTTTATAGACTTAGAGCAATTTGCAAATTCATTTGGAATAACAAAATATCCAGAATAGCAAAAACTATTCTCAACAATAAAAGAACTTCTTGGGGAAATCACCATTCCTGACCTCAAGCTGTAATAAAGAGCAGTTGTGATAAAAAAAAAAATTGCATGCTATTGGTACAGTGACAGGCAGGTAGAACAGTGGATTAGAATTGAAGACCCAAAAAAGAACCCCCACACATTTGTTCACTTGATCTTTGTCAAAGGAACTAAAACTATCCAGTAGAAAAATGACAGCATTTCCAAAAATGGTGCTGGCTCAACTGGTGGTTAGCATGTAGAAGAATGCAAACTGATCCATTCTTCTCTCCTTGCACAAAGCTCAAGTCCAAGTGGATCAAGGACCTTCACATAAAACCAAATACACAGAAACTAATAGAAAAGAACATGGGGAAGAGCCTCAAGCACATGAACACAGGGGAAAATTTACTGAGCAGAACACTAATAGCTTATGCTCTAAGATCAAGAATTCACAAATGGGACCTCATAAAATTTCAAATCTTCTGTTGGGCAAAGAAAACTGTCCAAAGGACAAAATGTCAACCAACAGATTCGGAAAATATCTTTACCAACACTATACCCGAGAGAGGGCTAATATCCAGTATATACAAAGAACTCAAGAAGTTAGACTCCAGAGAAATGAATAAAATGGGGTACATAGCTAAACAAAGAATTCTCAACTGAGGAATACAGAATAGCTGAGAATTACCTAAAGAAAATGTCCAGCATCCTTGGTAATCAGGGAAATGCCAATCAAAACAACTCTGAGATCACACCTCACACCAGTCAGAATGGCTGGTGAAAGCAGATGCTGGCAAAGATGTGGAGAAAGAGGAACACTCCTCCATTGCTTGGGGGAATGCAAGCTAGTACAACCACTTTTGAAATCAGTTTTGCTCTTCCTCAGAAAATTGGACATAGCAATAGAACTCCTGGGCATATACCTAGAAGATTCTCCTTGGACTTTTCAAACATGTCTGTTCCCTAATTATTGAAAGTTATTTAGGGGAAGGAACCTTCCATGGCAATCCTTCTTGGAACTTTTTATTTCAAGAATGGAATGAAATGATGGTCATATATAAGATCTATGAAAGGAGACTACCTGATCCTTTTGTCTGATGTAATATTTATACATGATATATCACTGCTATTTAGGGAAATCAAAGGCACCTACTTTTCATAACATTTGATGTTTAGCTCTTCTGGTTGATCGAATATGTCTGCATTTGTTCCTCTGTTGTCTTTCTAAGTGATCCTGTAAAATCAGTACATTTGGAAGATGTGATGACTTCTGGAATTTCAAGACTCATAAGGGCAAGAGTTGCATATAATATTTTTCTATGTGTTTGTGAAAAACTTAGTATTGAACTGAAAACATAACAGATTATAGAAAGTATAAATGTGGGAATCAGCCCTTAGTTCAAATCCTTGCTATGTCATTCATAGTTAACCACAGCACATTGCATAATTGTTTGGATTTGTTGTATAAGATGCAGTGAAAATAATATCTTATAAATATGTTGCAACTCATATAATGGTATTGAAATAAAGCTTCTAGCATGAACTAGTAATACATACATGATAAAATTTGATAAAACAAACACCTACACAGGGTCATTGACCCTGATAGAAAATGTATAAGATGTCAATTTTGTAAATTCATTCATTCTATGCAAAACAAATGAGTAATTGTTATCACTATTTTAAAGATGAGGAAACTGAGTCCATGTCTCTAAAATGGCTTGATCTCCCAAAGAGCACAGGAAGAACTGAGAAGGAAATAAGATCCAACAGTTTGGCTTCTGAATCTTTGCCTGTAGGAACTATAATATGCCACCTTTATCGATGTATCTTATATAGTAATCAATGATATTTAATGTGATGCTGAAAAGAGTTCAAATTACACCAAATTTCAGAGAAGGCAGAAATATCTATTGTCTCCACTTTTGTGTGTACTTTAAGTAGCTCCAGTCAAACCAAGAAGATTATTAATAAATACACATGATGAAGTTGATTTTTCTCAGGTGTGTCTGTCTACTAAAAAAGAAAGACATTAGATCTAAAGAGAACATTCATTTATTAGGAAAGTGAAAGTTCAATTCAAATTTCCTAGGCAGAAGTTGTGTTCGGTAGTACCCCTGCATAATTGTGAATGTTTGTACAGACATTTAGGACACCCTGCTGCCCTTTGTTTGATAATTAAGCAGAGCCTACCTCCTTAAGTACCTGCCCCTGCCTATTCTATCAGCGAACATTAAGGATTGAGAAATTTCTCAGGTTTTGACACCATGCTTACATAATAATTCAGCATCAACCTCCTTAAATCTCATACTCCCACAAAGAGATCCTCAGGGTGTTCAGAGCTTTTCCTTAGCACCTCTGAATTATAAAGCATGAAATAGATATTTGGGTTCTAATTACAATAGCACCTTTCTCCTGTTACTAAATTTTCTTCCCCTTGGTAACTAATGGCCACACATGCAATTATGTATAATAGATAATTTTTCTTTCGCTTATGAGATCGTGTGTCAGGTGTTAAATAAGATCATAGCAGAAGAGCCTCTGCTTGCTTGTTTCTACTGGGAAGCTGCCATCAGATCTCAGCATGAGTGCAGTTACAGGAAGCTCTATTTTGGTATATGTTTAAGGAGTTAGTGGCCTGATACCAGCTAGAAAATGGGCTACTTTGTCACTTGAACTGCTCAGAGTGATTTCTTTACCAGCCATCTAAGTGTGGATACACTTACAAAGTGAGTGGTTTTATATATAGTGACTGTCCAAGTATATAAGCAGGAAACCGTATGATTCTGCCAATTTCACTACAGTAGACACCACTGTTGTATACTGTTCTTTGTTTTCAAGAAGTCATAAGCCTCCACAATTTTAAGATGCAATAGAATTTTAGTGTCTTAACTAAGGTTTGTCAAGAAACATAAGAATGTGCTTTATTTTATCATTTATGTTTTTATTTATTAATCTGTATGTGAGTATGACTGCACAATGCATAGGCATCACATGTGGGCTGGGAACACAGAAGATAACATTATGTCTGGTGAGTGCAGAATACAAATCTAAGTCCTCTGCAAGAAAAATAATGTTCTTAAGCACCAAGCTGTCTCTCCAACCTCAGGACCATGTTGTAAATTGTTGTAAATTTTTGTTGTTGTCTGTCCCTGTGACAAAATACTGGACAAATCCTATTTAGAGATAAAGCCTTTTATTTTGTTTATATGTCTTGGTCACAGTTTATACTTTTTCAGAAGCCAAGGTGGAGACTCAAGGCAGAAACTTGGAGACAGAAATTGAAGCAGATACCATAGAAGATGTTACTTACTGGCTTTTTCCCCATATTGCTTACTTAATCTGTTTTCTTATTCTACCAAGTCCAGCTTCCCATGGGCTGATAATATCCACAATGGAAAACAGACCTTTCTGTAACAATCATCAGTCAAGAAAATTTACCCTACAGAGTTCCCTATAGGACAATCCATTATAGATATTTTCTCAATTAAACCTGTCTTCCCAGATGTTCCTAGCCTATAACAAGTTAAAAAACAAACAAACAAACAAACAAAAAACCAAACCAAACCAAACCAAACAAACAAACAAAAAAAACAAATGAAAAACCCTAACTACGTCACTATATTAAACAACGAAAACTATCATTTTAAATTAATTTGAGGATTGGTTTGTCATCATCAGAATCAAAATCTATTGGAAGTGTGGTTGTATCAAATAAATATTTAAGATAGAGTATGTGGTCTTATAAAAGAAATCATAATTTGTTATCCACATTTCAGTTTGGAATATTTAGAAAGAGGAAAGTAAATAGATTCAGTAAAAGGAAAATGAAAAAAATAATAAAGATAAACCTATATATTTAATGAATTAAAATGAGAACAGAAAAAATGAACAAATATAAACACTTTCTTAGAAGAAATTAACAAAGATTGGTCACTAGTAATTTTGATAAGTAAATATAGCATAATGAATGTACAGCTGTTACTGCACTTAGGGTTTTAGAGACTGGGCCCTGGCAGGTCCTTACATGCTAAGCTGTACCAGTACCCTCAATAAGCTAATTAAGTAAACAAGTAATAATGAAAAGCAAAGAAATGAGATGTATTCCACGTGGCTACATTGAAAAAAACAAAGAGGTCTGGGGATCCCCAAGTCTATTGTTGGGTCCAATAATAAAGTTTTAAATTTAAATAGAGAGCAAGAGGTATGCATGGTTTTGCTGTCCAGGTCACTGTGTGGTCCTGACCATCTCTGACGCATCAATGTCTGCTTTCCAGTTTCCCTACAGAGTAATCTGAGGAGTTATCAATACTGTGTGAAATCTACTCCCAAGGGACAAGGTTCTTCCTGCTGATACCAGGGACCCAACTTTCTTTTTTCTTCAAGCATGAGACTCCTGGAGAGGAATTCCAATTTGGGGGTGAAGAAATTGGTTGTCTCAGTAGTTAGAGATACTCAAAACTCAATAGTTATATATACTCAAAAGTTAAATCCAACAAAAGTTGCAAAGTAAAGAAAAATTTCCCCTTTATTCAGAGTGAGACAATTATGAAGAATTCTCTGTTTCAAAAGTGTCTGGAGGATTGGGCTCTGAAGATCTTTGCTAGCATGTCTTATTTTAGTTTCTCCCTCTGCTCAGATTTTTACCCTTTGTTCTTTGAACACGAAAGCTGTTCTTAATTCTTCACCCATTTTCATTCTTCACCCAGAAAACATTCCTTTTGAGGCCGATACCTAGAAAACTTAATCTGTGGCAGAGACCTAGGGGGCTAGTCTACATAAAGTTCCCCACTTTACCTTCTGACAATACATATTTTGAAACAAATAGTTGCACAGGAGAAGCAAATCCAATGTTCCTTGATCTTCTCTGCCCCTCTTACTCTTAAGTGCTAGGTTATATTGCACACCAAAGGAAAGTGGAAGAAGAATCAGTACAGGATGGGAACTGGGTATTCTACTCCTTGTGTGTGTTGTAACAATTATCCTGTCACTATGTACCAATGGCTGCACCTGATCCTCCAATGTCTATGAGCTGAGATTTTGTTGCCTACTAATATGCAGGATGCATACCAAGCTCAGCTACAAACTATTTTTGTAAAATTATTTTCCGCTAATACGAGATATAGGTTGGGATTCTTGAGAAGCAAATAGTGACATTTACTTTTGCAGGTAGGGAGATTATCGTGAGAGTGCTTTAAGGATCTACAGCTACATAGGAAAGCATTCAGTGGATGATAATGATGCAGCAACAATAAATGCATCAGTTAATCTTTCATGGAATGTCAAGTAGCGTTAAGCCATTGATATTCTTTGGACTTAAGCAAGTAATCAGGGTACATTGATTGTTCCTGAAAACTCAAGTGATTGGAGAACACTTGGGATGGGAAATCCTCTTCTGATGAGGATATGTTTCAAAGAAATATGTAGATGAGAGATATTGTCTGTTAACAATGCCGTCTATCACATACTCTTGGAGGTTTTTCACCACATTCATTAAAGAACAGTATCAGAGCCTATTGCTACAGGAAGTGGTGTATCAGTGTTAGAGTAAGACATGTAACTTACATCTTTCAGACTGCCCCAGCATTGGGCTGGAGAGACACTTATCAGTGAAATGCTTGGTGAGCAAACATGAGAAGCCGAGTTTGGGATTTCAGCACCCAATAACTACCAGATGTGGCATCATATATCTGTGGTAATTCCTGCTCTGGAAAGGCAGGGATGTTTACTGATTCAGATGTGGTGTGACATGCGACAATGGAGTTGAGAAATGAGGTGAACAAAAGTCTCATGCAACATCCAACTTTATTTAAAAGATCAGACAACAGATGACTTGGGGCTTAGAAGAGCCATATAAGAAAAGTGTACAATCACAAGAGCAAACAACATGTGACAAAAATATCATTTTCCATAGAGGCTAATAAACAAATAATAGCCAGTTGTAATGAATAATCTAATGTAAACCCCACTCCTATTCACTATATCTGGAAGGAACATTTGGATTAAAGCATAATTCAAGAATAAGTTCATGCCCTTCCACCAAGTACTTGTTTCTGGGGCAGACCCCTAGTTGGTCTGCTCCTGTGAAGACTCCATATCCCTATCCATCTTAGAGTACCAATTGCATTCAGAGCAGTTGGTAAGAATTCTCTCACCCACCATCCCCACCCCCCAACTCCCCAGGCCCCAACCCCATACCCAAGTCCCGGAGTTGCTCCTGATAGACTGGTGGACTCTGGACCCATCAACTTCCCAAACACTGCCCTCTCAAATACCACTTCCCTTCCTTCCCTTTCAACCATTCCACCCAGTCCTTGCTGCTGGGGCAAACCCCTACTTGGTCTGCTCCCATAAAGACTCCATAGCCTGATCCATCCTTGAGGACCCACTGCACTCAGAGCAATAGGTCCTTTCTGCTAGGGCAGACCACTCATTGGTCTGTTCCCATGAAGACTCCATATCCTGATTCATCCTAGAGGACCTGCTGCACTTAGAGCAGTTGTCTGAAGGCCTCGCAGAAGATCTACTGCAACCAGGGCCACAGACCAGCAGCTTCTCTGACCCTGTGAAGAGCTCCCAGTTGGAAGCCCCCACAGGTGGTCAGATGAACCCAGGGCCTCAGACCTACTGGGAGACCTAAAGCAACCCAGAGACAAAAGAGACAGACTACATACAGTCACCCAGACCAACAAACACCAGTGATATCCAGATAGCAAAAGGCAAGCACAAGACCATAAGCAATAGAAGCCAAAATACATGGGTATCATTATAACCCAGTTCTCCCACTACAGCAAGTCCTGAATACACCAATACCCCTGAAAATCAGGAATCTTTCCTAAAATTCTATCTCCTGAAGATAATAGAATGTTTTAAGGAGGATATTAATAACTCACTGAAAGAAATACAGAAAAACACTGGTAAATAGTTGAGGGAATTGAATAATGCAAACCTGGAAATGGAAAACCTAGGAAAGAGGTCAGAAATTACAGATGTAAATATTACCAACAGATTACAAGTGATAGAAGAGAGAACTTCAGGTGTAGGAGATAGGGTAGAAGAGATTGACACAACTGTCAAAGTAAATTCAAAACATAAAAATCTCCTAACACAAAGCATCCAAAACATAAAAATCTCCTAAACCAAAGCATCCAGGAAATTCAGGACACGATGAAAACACCAAATCAAAGAATAATCTGAATAGAGGAGAATGAAGATTCCCAGCTCAAAGGACCTGAATATGTCTTTAAAAAATCATAGAAGAAAACTTCCCCAACCTAAAGAAAGAGATGACCATAAAGGTACAAGAAGCCTATAGAAAATCAAATAAATGGGAGAAGAAAAGAAAAATCTTCTTTCACATAACACTAAATGTACAGAGCAAAGAAAGAATATTAAAAGCTGCAAGGGAAAAAAGCAAAGTAACATACAAGGCGTAGACCTATCAGAATTATTCCAGATTTCTTAGCAGAGAAAATGAAAGCCAGAAGATCCTGGTCAGAGGTCATGCAGACTCTTAGAGAACACACATTCCAACCCAGGATACTATACCCAGAAAAACTCTCAATCAGTATAGATGGAGAAACCAAAATATTCCAGGACAAAACCAAATTCAAATAGTATCTATCTACCAACCCAGCCCTATAGAGGATTCTGGAAGTAAAACTCCAACACAAGGAAGACACCTGCACCAAAGAAAGGACAACATATTAAGCATCTCACAACACATTCAAAAGTAGAGAGCCACAGTCACATAAAGATGCCTACAAAAACAAAAAGATGAGGAATCAACAGTTATCTCTCTTTAATATTTCTAAATAATAATGGATTCGTCTCACCTATAAAAAGTCATAAGCTAACAGACTGTATACGCAAACAAGATCCAGCATTTTGCTTAATAAAAGAAATAACCCCAATAACAAAGACAGACACTATATCAAAGTAAAAGGATGGAAAAACTTCTTTCAAGGAAGTGGTCCCAGGTAATAAACATGAGTTGCCATCCTAATATCCCATAAAATAGACTTTCAACCCAAAGTTATAAAGTGTGATGAAGGATACTTCATATTCATCAAGAGGGAAATCCACCAAGATAAAGTTTCAGTTCTGAACATCTATGCCCCAAAATGCAAGAGCACCCAGATTCATAAAATAAACTATTAAAACTCAAAACACACATTGAACCCCACACAATAATAGTGGGAGATTTCAATATCTCAGTCTCATCAATAGACAGGTCATTGGAACAGAAACTAAAGAGAGACACAGTGAAACTAAGAGAGATTATGAAACAAGTGGATTGAGCAGATATCTACAGAATATTTCACCCTAAATAAAAAGAATGCACCTTCTCAGCACCTCATGGTACCTTCTCCAAAACTGACCATATAATTGGTCACAAAACAACCCTCAACAGATACAAGAAGAATGGAATAATACCATGCATCCTATCATATCACCACAGATCACCACTAAGGTTGGTCTTCAATAACAGGAAAAACTACAAAAAGCCCACATACATGTGGAAACTGAATAATTCTCTACTCAATGACAAAATGGTCAGGGAAGAAATGAGAAAAGAAATTAAAGACTTTCTAGACTTTAATGAAAATGTTGACACATCAAACCCAAAATTATGAGACACAATGAAAGCAGTGCTAAGAGGGAAGTTCATAGCACTAAGCGCCAGTAAAGTAACTGGAGAGAACTTACACTAACAAGTTAATAGCACACTTAAGAGCTGTAGAACAAAAAGAACCAAACTCACCCAAGAGGAGTAGAAAGAAGGAAATAGTCAAACTCGGGGCCAAAAATCAACCGAATCAAAATAAGGAAAACAATACAAAGAATCAGCAAAACAATAAGCAGGATCCAGGGATTCAGGAACCCTGCCTGACCCAGTGGCTGTGGTTCCTTCTTGTTTGCACTGGTCTACCTTGGGAATGAACTCGGTGGCTAGTCCCACAGCCCCCAGAGTGTGGTCACACCAGTATCGCAGGGTTACAGAGGCAGCTTGACACCCAGGAACTTTGATACACCCAGAATCTCAGGATCACAGAGACATCTGGACTCTGAAGAGTTCTGACTCAACCAGGATTTCAAGAAGGAGAGGCTCCACTCAGAATTATGGAGGGCAGGGAGTACTAGAGATGATCAGATGGCAGGGGGCAAGCATAAAAACAGAAGCAATAGAAACCAAAGTTACTTGGCATCATCAGAACATAATTCTCCCATGATGCCAAGTCTTGGATATACCATCACAGCAGAAAATCAAGATTTGGATATAAAGTCACTTTTTATAACAATGATGGAGGACTTTAAGGACATAAATAACTCCCTTAAAGAAATACAGGAGAGGGGCAAGCAGTGGTGGCCCACACCTTTAATCCCAGCACTTGGGAGGGAGAGGTGGGCAGATTTCTGAGTTCCTGCTGA
>NW_022196891.1:10684687-10699006 GCF_008632895.1 Mastomys coucha
AAAAGAAATACAGGAGAACATAGGAAAACAACTAGAAGCCCTTAAAGAAGAAACACAAAAATCCCTTAAATAATTACAAGAGAACATAATCAAACAGGTGAAAGAAATGAACAAAACCATCCAAGATCTAAAAATGGAAATAGAAACAATAAAGAAATCACACATATAGACAACTGTGGAGTTAGAAAACCTAGGAAAGAGAACAGGAGTCATGGATACAAGCATCACCAATAGAATACAAGAGATAGAAGAGAGAATCTCAGCGGCAGAAGATTCCTTAGAAAACATTGACACAACAGTCAAAGAAAATGCAAAATGCAAAAACATTCATAACCCAAAACATCCAGGAAATCCAGGACACAATGAGAAGACCAAAATTAAAAATAGTAGGTATAGAAGATTTCCAAATTAAAAGTCCAGTAAATATCTTAAACAATATTATAGAAGAAAACTTCCCTAACCTAAAGAAAGAGATGCTCATGAACATACAAGAAGCCTATCAAATCCAAATAGACTGCTACCAGAAAAGAAATTCCTCCTATTGCATAATAATCAAAACATCAAATACATTAAATAAAGTATATTAAAAGCAGTATGGGAAAAAGGTCAAGTAATATATAAAGGCAGGCTTATCAGAATTACATGAGACTTCTCACCAGAGACTATGAAAGCCAGAAGATCCTAGGCAGATGTCAATACAGATCCTAAGAGAACATAAATGCCAGCTCAGGCTACTATACCCAGCAAAACTCTCAATTATTTTAGATGAAGAAAACAATATATTCCACAACAAAACCAAAATTTAACAATATCTTTCCACAAATGCAGCCCTACAAAGGATAATAGATGAAAAACACCAAAACAAGGAGGGAAACTACACCCTAGAAAAAGCAAGAAAGTAGCCTTTCAACAAATCCAAAAGAATGTATGCATGCAAACATAATGCTACCTCTAACAACAAAAATATCAGGGAGTAACAATCACTTCACCTTAATATCAATGGACTCAATTCCCTGATAAAAAGACCTAGACTAACAGACTGAATATGTAAACAGGATCCAGCATTTTGCTGCATACAGGAAATCCACCTCCATGACAAAAACAGGCACTACCTCAGCATAAAATATTGGAATACAATTTTCCAAGCAAATGGTCCCAAGAAAGAAGTTGGAGTAGCCATACTAATATCAAATAAAATTGACTTTCAACCAAAAGTTATCAAAAAGGATAAGGAAGGACACTTCATACTGGTCAAAACAAAAATCTACCAAGATGAACTCTCAAGTCTGAACATCTATGCTCCAAATGCAAAGGCACCCACATTCATGAAAGAAACTTTATTAAGCTCAAAGCACACATTGTACTCCCACATACTGGGAGGCTTTTACACACCACTTTCAGCAAAGGACAGATCATGGAAACAGAAACTAAATGGAGATAGTAAAACTCACAAAAGTTATGAACCAAATGGATCTAACAGATATTTGTAGAACATTTCACCATAAAGCAAAAGAATATATTTTCTTCTTATCACCTCATGGCACCTTCTCCAAAATTGACCATATAATTTGCCACAAAACAATCATCAACAGATACAAGATTGAAATAATCCCATGAACATATGGGCATAGAGGGAAAATTCCTGGACAGAAAACCGATGGCTTTTGCTTTAAGATCAAGAATCAACAAATGGGACCTAATAAAATTGCAAAGCTTCTGTAAGGCAAAGGACACTGTCAATAAGACAGTTGCCTTTTTAGGCAACTGAGAAATTTGGAAAAGATCTTTACCAATCCTATATCTGATAGAGGGCTAATATCAAATATATACAAAGAACTCAAGAAGATAGACTCTAGAGAGCCAAAAAAAAAAAAAAAAACCCTATTAAAATGGGGTACAGAGCCAAACAAAGAATTTTAAATTGAGGAATATTGAGTGTCGAGAAGTACCTAACATCCTTAATTATCAGGGAAATGCAAATAAAAACAACCCGGAGATTCCACCTCACACCCATCCGAATAGCTAAAATCAAAAACTCAGGTGACAGCAAATGCTGTTGAGGATGTGGAGAAAGAGGGACACACTCCTCCTTTGCTGATGGGAAAGCAAGCTGATCCAACCATGCTGGAAATCAGTTTGACAATTCCTCAGAAAATTGGTCATAGTATTACCTGAAAACGTAGCTATGCCACTCCTGGGCATATACTCAGAAGATGCTCCAACATGTAATAAGGACACATGCTCCATTATGTTCATAGCAGCCTTATTTATAATAGCCAGGAGCTAGAAAGAACCCAGATGTCCCTCAACAGGGTAATGATTACAGAAAGTGTGGTACATTTTCACAATAGAGCACTTCTCAGCTCATGAAATTCTTAGGCAAATGGATAGAACTAGAAAATATCATCCTGTGTAAGGTAACCCAATCATATAAGAAAAGACATGGTATTCACTCACTGATAAGTGCATATTAGCACAAAAGCTCCAAATAACCAGAATACAATTCACAGACCACATGAAGCTCAATAAGAAGGAAGACCAAAGTGTGGGTCCTTTGGTCATTCTTAGAAGGAGAACAAAATACTCACAGGAGCAAATATGGAGATAAAGTATAGAGCAGAGACTGAAGGAACCACCACCCAGAGACTGTCCCACCTGGAAATTCATCCCATATACAGTTACCAAACCAGACACTATTTTGGATGCCACAAAGTGCATGCTGAAAGGAGCCTGATATGGCTGTCTCCTGAGATGCCCTGCCAGAACCTTACAAATACTGAGGCAGATGTTAGCAGTCAACCATTGAACTAAGTGTGTGGTCCCTAATAGAGGACTTAGAGAAGGGACTGAAGGAGTAGAATGAGTTTGCAACCCCATGGGAAAAATGATATCAACCAACCAGCCCCCCAGAACTCCTAGTGACTATGCCATCAACAAAGGAGTACACATGGACCCATCTGCATATGTAGCAGAGAATGGCCTTATCATGCATCAATGGAAGAAGAGGTCCTTGGTCCTATGAAGGCTTTATAGATGCCCCAGTGTAGTTGAATTGAGGGTGGGGAGGTGGGAGTTTTTGAGTGGGTGGAGGAACACCCTCATAGAAACATTGGGAGGGAGGATGTGATAGGGTGTTTCGGGAGGGAGGGAAACTGGGAAAGGGGGTAACATTTGAAATGTAAATAAAGAAAATATCCAATAAAAAGGGGAGGACTATTATGACTTCCCTCCGAAAGGCCCAACAAGCAGCTGAGTCAAATGCAGATATTTGCACCCAACCAATGGGCAGAAGTAGATGATCCTGTTATTGAATTAGAGAAGACTGAAAGAATCTGACAAGGGTGATTCTGTAGGAGGACCAGGAATCTCAATTAATATGGATCCCCAAGATCTCTCAAACTCTGGACCACCAAACAGACAGCCTACACCAGCTGATATGAGGCCCCCAACACACATAAAGTAGAGGAGTTGCAGGTCTGTGTTCATTCAGAGATGATGCACCTAACCCTCAAGAGTCTGGAGGCCCCAGGGTGGTGGGATGGTGGGTAGGGACATCCATGTAGAGACAGGGGGTAGGGAGGAGGTGTGGAATGTGAAGCAGTTGGAGGGTGGATTGGGGTGGTCGTGGGGAATCGAATATGGTGTATAAAAATGAATTAATTTAAAAAAAGAATAAGTTCATATTTTTGAACAAACTGAAGTCATAAGACTCATCTTGGTTTCTTGGAATTTTCTTATAAGCACTGATAAATCTCTTTATTCAACTCCATTCTTGGACTTTGTGCCAACACAGGGACAAGAAAATTCAGGATGGAGCTAATTAATCAGATAGTCAATGTGATTGGAAAGCTCCATGATCGGTGAGAGAATCTATCTCAAACATGCTATCTCTTGACAGCAACTCAAGAAGACAAATAACATGGACCTCTGGCCTCTACATGCATGAACACAGATATGCAAATACACCCATATGTGCAAACTCATGAAATACATGTACAGATACATACCAATATATGTTTACTTATTTTCTTGTTACTGTGATAAAATATCTGATTAAGATAACTTAAAAGAAAGGGATTATTTCTTCTCAAAGTTCCTGAGGGAGAGAGATCGTATGATGGAGTAGATACAACAGCCAACAGGGAAATAGTGGTGGCAGGAACAGAAACCGTATTGTCAAATTGTATCAGCATACAGGAAACAGAAAAGGAAAGGGAAATAGAGCCAGTAAAACCTCTAATGAGGTTCTTCCTCTTAAATGATCCAAAACATGTCCAGATAGTGCCACCAGCTGGAAACAAGTGTTAAAACATATAAACCTATGGGGAACATTTTATATTTAAACATTTGAGCACTTGCTTAAAAATTCATGTATACACAAGTATACACAATTCATAAGAATATAATAGCCATGAACTTGAACTCCATATATTAAAATTGTGATATTTATAAATAAATATATATAACCCTTCCACATAGAAATATGTGTTTTCTGGTCTTCTAAAGAAATACAAAGATCACGATGATTCTGACTCTAGGAAATGTGCTTCCAATATGATAGATACCTCAGCAGATTTAATAACTAGGTCATTTGACCTTTTAAAGAAGGAAGATGCTGTCATTCTTGTCTAGACTTCTGTGCACATGCTATATAGATCAAGAGATCCCCAGTGTTTTTCTTCCTAAATGGGAGAAATTGGCATTCTTGCATTATTTTTAATTTTATAACCCACTTGTTATAGATGATGGTATTGATCACTTTTTCTATAAATAGACCACACAATATTGACCTAGTTTTTCTGCTGGCAGAAAGATTCAAATACATTTGGCTTGAGGATAAAAAATACTGATGATATGAAACCAGAGTGTAGCTTCTTCTACTGAATTTAGACTATGTTCTTGTCCTTACAAATGTAGAACATAATAGTAACTATGTATGGATACTTGTAACTTATGATATGAAATTGAATGCTCAAGTGGAGACATGTTATGTGTTTCATTGCATCACAAATTACCAGACAAAAAACAACTTAAAGAAGGGCATGTTTTAATTAATATTTGAGGGTAGAGTCTCTCAAGTCTTAACTTTGTAGAATCTGGTCACATTGTATCCTTAGTCAGTAAGCAGAGAGATAAGAAAGCTGGTGTTCAGCTAGCCGTTCTCATTTGTACTCAATCCAGGTTCTTAGCTATGGGAATGGTGCTACACATATTTAGGCATATTTAGGATGAGTCTTTCTAACTCAGCTAACTTAATCTAGATAATTGCTAAGAAATATGGCATGGTATTAGTTTCCATGGTGATTTTAAATCCCATCAGGTTGATAAACAAGATTAACTAAACTGTGTAGTTTTTCTCATCACTAAAATTGACTCAAGCTGTTGCTTTATTTTTTTAGTATTTCTTCCTATTATACATTTTCTTCCTTTCCAGAAGCTTTCTTTTTATGCCCAGACCCTCTCATGTCCTGTCATACATGGAAATGAATTATAACCAAAGTCAAGTCAATAATGCTAACTGGCTTCCTGTGTGAGGGTAAATAGCCCAGGTGACTATAGAAGGGCTCAGCATACTGTAAGTAGTACTATCCTTTAGGCATGTGGTTCTAGGCCATATAAGAAACCTAGCTAAACACTTACCTGAGATCAAATGGGAAGTAGTGTCCTTCCATCATTTGGGCCTCAATTTCTACTGGAGTTCCTGCCCTGATTTCCCTCAATAATTGACTCTGTCCTGGAAATATACAAATAAACCCTTTTCTCTTTCAACTAACTTTTGGTCAGAGTGTTTTATCACAACATCATAAACAAAACTGGCAAAGTTCCTTCTTTATCTAAGCAATAAATTAATATTTGTGCCTGTAGCTACTGTTTAAACTTTCGATGGCAGGCACACATTTTATGAATTGACAAAGCTGAATTGGTATGATATGAATATAGGAATATGAATGGTCTTCCTACTTGCTCATGGATGGTGTAACATACCACAAATCCACAATGCACAAACACAGTGCTAAATGTAAATCTGGGACCCAAAGAATTGATTGTTATTTGCATAACAGTTATAAATGAAATTACTTTTAAGTACAGGCTTTTGGTACCATGAGCATTTAGTTCAAGCTAGTTTTAGATTGTATATTTTTAAAGAGTAAAACAAACTCATACCTAAAACAATCATCGATAGACATTAGATCTTTGTTCGTTCATGGGTGTGCATGTGTATATGTGGGTCCATATTGAGGTACCCTATTACTAAGATTGCAGTTTGGCATTTCCAGATGGTTCTCTGAGTTTGGCACAAAACAGAAAATTTCTACTCTCAGCACAACTTTCTTGTATGTGCTTGACTTTGTCTGAAGAATGTCCCTGAACACAGATGCCTGGCTTTACCCAGTGCAGAGCTCTCTGCAAACACTGTATTAGTCAGCACATAAGTCCTGATCTGGCTTCTCTCCTTCCTGATAATTAGGTACTGTATTATAACCAATTAGCTCTTTCCATCTGTACCCCATAAAAGCCCCTTTGTATACTATTACTGGAAAAATAGAGTAGAGTTGTTTCATCACAGCTGTCTTTGGAAGTCCTTCCATCATTCTCAAGGCCATTTGAGTGCTGGTCACAAATCCTTCTGCTCTCTTTGACCTCTATAGCAGTAACCAACTGTTATTGGGAAGGGAGACCCACAGGTCCATGTGCACGTGTTTGTATGCATATGGAGACCAGATGCCCATGTCTTGATGTCTTTACAATTATTCACCAGTTATTTCTTTCAAAAGATCTGTCATTGAACCTGGAGCTCAACTATGGGGCTACACTGGATAAGAACTATAAGAACCCTCTTGCTTCCACTTCTCCCATGCAGGGATTGGAAATGCATGCTACAAAGCCTGGCTGACTAGTGTTTTATGTCTTTCTGTTGTTGTTTGTATGTTTGTTTTACTATGTCTTCTCAGAGATAAACACAGGTTCTTATGCTTGAGCCGGAAGAACTTAATCAAAGGTACCATCCCCCAGCCCTCATATATTTACATCCACATCCTCAAAATAAGTGATCCCTAGTTCTTAAAATCCTTTGTGACCTGGTCCATGTTGACACCCTCCTACTTCTCAGACCCTTTCCTTTCAGGCCATACAAGAATAAGAACAGCCACAAGTTGATTAAACAGCCAGAAGCAATTCACCTTACTTCTTTTTTAAAATGTTTTATTTATTTATCTACAAATTTACTTATTTATTTTGTGTGTATTTTACATGCAATTGCATACATGTGTACATGCATGCAGATCATGGCACATGAATGGAGCTCAGAGGACAGCTTGCATTAGTCTGTTTCTGCATCCACCAAATGATTCCTGGAGTTTCCATCTCTGTTTGTCAGACTTGGGGGATAGCACCTTTATGTGCTAGGCCATCTTGCCAGCCATCATTTTACTTTATTGTGTTTTTAGTTTCTCACCCATAAAATTAACATTGGATGCAAAGTTATACCTAAAACACAACCCTAAACTGTAAAATATTATTAATAAGAAAAAGAAGTGAGAGAAGAAACTGCAGTAAGAGGTTGCACAGAGCTAAACACCTTGGTTCAAAGAGTGCACTCTCGTAAAATAATTTTTAATTTCTATTTTTTTCTCTTAAGTAAGGTCATGATACTCCGTAATAAGTAAGGTTTTATTTTCCAGAAAGAAAGAGGGAGATCTTTCTTTAAGAAGTGACAAGTGTTCAATACCTTCTTGTTATTGTTGCCTGGACTCCAATTACTAGCAAAGCATCCCCCACTTTTCTGCTTTTGCACTTCAATGTGTCATTTTTGCATTTCAATAGTTTCAGTGGGGCCTATTGCTTTAAGCTACCATGTAGACATACTTTGTGAACTCATCTCATCTCCAAAACACAGTACTGTAAAAGTGTCACATACTTATACTCATCCCCCCTCCCCTATCAGCAAATCAAGTAACTTGGTCAGTGCTCATTGTAGAAGTGATGATTTGGTCTCTGCCATAAAAAGTCTTAATGAAAAAATTAGACATATAACACAGTCCTGAGGAGCAAATGATCTTGGTCTCATTGCTTGGGAGAAGAGTTGATATTCCTCTCTTTCGCACCCACTACTGACAGTCACTGTGGCTTTGTTTCTTTCTAGGTTCTCCTCTACTGAAGGAGTGGGGAAACCTCAGAAGAAAAAGGAGGCACTTATTACTCAGATACTCTGACAAAAAAAAAAATTAAATATTTCAATTTGTATATATGTTTTATCTTACATTAAAAAATGTTTCTTTATTACAAATTAAATGAAATCTGACTTCCTGGTATTTGTGAAAAGTAATGTGAAATCAATTCCTCCTGTTTGGAGAGAACTCTCACTTTCTTCGGGATCCCTTCAGAGTCCATAGAGGCTATTATGTTCTGCAGATTTCAACTCAGGCCCTTTACTCTTTTCCCCCAGTGGTCAGGAGAAGATGATCTATCTAAATCAATATTTTCTTCATCCTAACCACACTGTTATTTCTGTATCGAACTTGCACAGTATGACTATCAATAAAGTTCAGAAACATACGGCATCAGGTGGAGTCTTCCTACCAGAGAGTCTCACTTACATATGCCTACCAATTTTCTGTAATGTAGAGTTTGAAGTAGAACAATTTCCTGTTTTACCTGTGGGGCCCTTCTTACACTGAGCAGCAGACATTTAAAAACTGCAGATATCAATTACCTGTCTCTATTTATTGTTCTTATATCTCTATATGTATATATTATATATTGATATACATCCATGTATTTATACATCTAAGCATATATCATTCTACATAGATTTTTAAAGATCCCTACATATGCATATATCACTTCTACCATCTATCAGCTTTCAATCTATCTTTCTACCAATAAACCTATCTATCATCTATTAACCATCTATCTATAATCATCTATACCTATTATTATCATTTTCTCTGTTTCTCATATCTTTCTTATCTCATTTATCTATGTGAACGTTGTCTAAACCTAAGCTTCGTTCTGTAGATATGGAGTGAAAAGGGCAGTGATGACTGAGTTATAAATCTCCTGATTTGAGCCAGAATATAAAAATTGATGACAACTTCAAACAAAAGCCTGGTCATGCTTTGTGAACTGATATCACCTCATACTATTTAATTTAATACAATAGGAAAGGAACAAGGACCTTTATAGAGTACAGATCCTCCTCCTCCCTTCTCTTCTCTTCTATAACTCTAGGCTTCTTGCTTACTCAGATTTTTTATGCATGTGTCCTTACTTGGAATATAAATGGCATATTTGCAACTAACTTGCATGTCACCATGAAGGCTAAATGAGTTATCCTCTGGAAAGGTAAATAAAGTTGCCAGGTACCTGCTATCCTCTGTAGTAATGATTCATATTTATTAGTCATATTCAAAATTTATCTTCAGAACTCAGCTGTCATTGTCAGATTGGGAATGTAGCAATCTATTTTACATAATCAGAGGTTCCAGTATTGATTAGATCAACTGCTAGACCATGAGGGAAACCTTAAAATGTTCCAGTGTAGGTGACAAAGAGGATGATATGTTGTAAGTGTTATAAGTAAGAGTGTCTTTGAGTTGCTCAGTGAATCTTGGAAGGACTTAGGTCCATTTCTGACTTTATAAAGCCTGATTCTATTAGCATACTCTTGCCAAAAGGAACCTTGTTTTATCATTGTTCTGGATCGCTACTTTCCCATTTTCCTTAGTGTAAGATGTATGAGTTATTTCTCTAGTTCCCAAGACAAAATACCTAACAAAGTAAACTTAAAGCAGGAAGGAACTTTATTTTGGTCCCCAATCTGAGGGTACTGTCCACTATAGGTGGAGACATTGTGGCAGAAGGAGAGTGAAATGTGTTTGTATTCACAGTTAGGAAGCAGAGAGGTGAATGCTGTTGACCAGCCGACTTTCTGCTTTTGATTTAGTCCGGTTTTCCCCTCTTTTGTATGAAACTCACAGAGTGGAATTTTTCCATCTCATGGAGGAGGATCTAGAAGTTTTATTACTGGATGTTTATTTCCAATTTGACTTTAAATCTTATCAAGATAATAATCAAGACTAGCCAACATACAAAGCTAGAGACAAGATGGGCATATGAATCTATACAAAACCTTGTTGAATTTAGTTAATTCAGGAGCAGGTTTAGATTGCCCTTTAAATATATAACACTGTTATTAGAAGAAGTATACCATCTGTTGGCCAAAATCTGTTTGCAGGACTCAGCCCCCAGTTACATTCATTTTTCATGAAATGAAGCCTCCCTAGGACATAGTTTGCCACAATTCTCTGTTTCTAGCCAAGTAGCCAGGCTGCCTGAATAGAAGCAGATGCAGTGTTCTTGGCCTAGAAGCATCATTAGGAACACCTCCAGGTTGCGTCGGAGAATGCATCTGTTGGCTGTGTTGGGCCAAATTTAACACATGGGCCTGTTAGCCATATTAATGATTGTCCTCAAATAGGCTCAACCAAATGTCATTTCTATTCAGGAGTCTTTCAACTCACTATGTGTGGCCAGGGTGATTGGGATATGTGTGTGATATGCTCTTAATAGTTAAATTTACATGTTGTGAGTGCACGTGAGGTATTTAGCTCACACCCACTGGGTTGATATCTATTCAGATAGCTATAATTTTCTTTTTAATCATTTATGCTACTATGCACCTATCCATATCTATCCATTTATCAATATACATGATTGGTTATGTATCCATCAATATATGTACAAACTGTCTATCTACCTGTGTTTGTCTCTCTGTCTGACTGTCTTAGTTAGGGTTTCCATTGCTGTGAAGATACTGTATGACCAAAACAACTCTTATAAAGACAAACATTTTTGTTGGGCTTGGCTTACAGTTTCAGAGGTTTAGTCCATTGTCATAATGGCAGGAAGCATGGCAGTGTTCAGGCAGACATATTAGGGAAGGAGCTGAGTGTTCTTCATCTTGATCCGAAGGCTTTCAGCAGAAGGCTTGGATCGCACTAGCCAGACTTATGCACATATATGAGACCTCAAACCCACCTCCACAGTGACATCCACAGTGACACACTTCTGCTAACAAGGCTTCATCTCCTCCAGAAGGCTATAATTCCTAATAGTGTCACTACCCATTGGCCATTAAAACTACCATACTATCAATCTATCTATAAACCACTATTTACCATTTACCAATCTATCATCTATATGTCATCTACCTGTCTATATATCTATCAATTTTAAGTCAGTCCGTAGCTGACAAAGACATACAGTTTGCTTTCTATGTGTCCTGCCTTGGTCTAGTCTGTGTTTTTGACCACCAAGTAGGACAACTTGTAGCAGAATTTTCCCCTAAAATGATTAGATAATAAAGACAACAAGAAGCTAATCATTGTGCAAGGAGAGGAAGAGGGAACGTTGGAGGAAGGTACTCCATTTTGGAAGACTAAGTGGGAGAGAAAGGAACCACCATGTAGACCAAGATCTCTTAGATCTGGTGGTAGAATCCATCATATTCTGCCACTGGAGGACTTTTCTTTATTAGATATTTTCTTTATTTACAGTATCTCCTTTCCCAGGTTCCCCTTCAAAAAAAAAAAAAGAAAAGAAAAAAGAAAGAAAAAGAAAGAAAAGAAAACAAAAAACAATAAGTAAAACAATGTCCTGTTCCCTCTCCACTTCCCCTTTTCACTATCCCACCCCCTTTTACTTACTGTCCCTGGCATATCCTTACACTGGGGCATAGAACCTTCACAGGGCCAAGGTCCTCTCCTCCCATTGATGTTCAACATTGACCATCCTCTGCTATACACATGCTGCTAGAGCCATGAGTACCCCCATGTCTGCTCTTTGGCTGTAGTTTTAGTCCCTGGGAGGTCTGAGGGTACTAGCCCATAGAATAGTTTAGGACAATAGATTCAGAGCCCAGTGGTTGTGTTATCTGTTGATTCTCAACTAAGATTGTCTGATGTTTTCCATTTGCAGCAACTCAGGTGGGTCAGAGGGAAAGAACATAGCTAAGCTGGGATTTGGCCAGGCTTTGGGACAGGAAGTTTGGGCAATGACTGAGCTCCAGGGAGAAAGGTAAGAGCAGCAGAGTGCTGGCTGCCAAAAGCACACTGCAGGGACCACGAGAGCAATCTCAGAGCTCCAGAGAGGCAGAGCCAGCATTGGTGGGAGAAGCATTGGCTAGGAGAAATATGCAGTCTCAGTCTATGTACCAGAATGGGAACAGACCAAAACCACTGGCTGGTGCCAAGCCAGCAATAGCATGGATTGTTTTTTAATTGTCACACACTATAACAGCTTACTCAAGTACATTGATTAACAGCACTGTGTAACATATAGATAATAGAGATAGTGTTGAATATCTGTTTCATCTCGTTATAATATTCCTTCCTGGAACAAGAGGAAGTTGCCTGAGAAAACTGGCAATAAGGTAATTTGAAAAGTTGAGGGAGCTCAGAGAGTCAGAGGAGTAGCAGGATACCCTGCTATATTTGCGGCTTGTTTAGTGGATCTACATTTAGGTTGTGCTGGGAGCTTCAGAGCTGCAATGGCAATAAATTATCATCTGGGATTTCTGGTGATGCTGTGACTCTGTACCTATGCTCTTGTAAGTAACCCTGGTCAGTCCACTGGTTCATTAACCGAGACTCTGTTAGAATAGGCTATACTCCATCTATGATGACTAATAAGATATTTGTTCATATCTTCCCAGGAAAAGTCAGACAATAGAGTAAAGACATTCCTATCCTGTCAGTGGAGAGGTCTCATAAACATAAATAGTTGTGTGGTATTTTGCAGATGAGGATGAATTGCATTAACTAAGGTCTTTTCTGATTCGATGCTTTAATGTTAATAACCCACCAAACATCCACCAGCATATGTGTACAGCTGCTCCTGGAACCCGCTTTTTGGTTGAGTACCTTTCAGAATATCTACTATATCAATTTGAGTATAAAAAGTGTCTTTCTCAAACCTGTTAATGTGTGAAAGTTGTGGTATTTTTTATGCTATTGCTTCATACTGACTTCTGGTTCTTGTCTTTCAGCATGCATGGGAGAACTAAAATTTCCTTTCCATTTGAAATGATAGATAATGATGTAGCACCCAATACTTTTAATTCCCAATCTTCCCTCCCATCCCCACTTAATTTACGAAATGAAAAGATACATTCTTCATCTGTGGGTGAGAGGATTGATTTAATTGGCAAGTTGTTACAATTTTTCATAATGATGATGCAGTATGTGAAAAAAAGACAAATGATAAATTATAGTAACATCACTTGTCATTTGTGTAGTGATGTCCTCTGAATTGTGAATGCTGTGTGTACTAATGAATCGGAATCCTCTGTGACAAATTGGGCAATCAAAACATATAAATTGTATTTTTTTTTCTGCCTGACAGATTTGTTTATTCTTTTTCCTGTGTTACTCCTACTCATAAGCCTTGCCTTGTACCAAAGGCAGAGGTAGGACAGAGAATAAGCCAAACCATGTTCTGAAAGCCGGATGACTACAGTCATGGTGGGATTATGAGTTGTGTTTGCTAACACTAGGGAAGGACATAAGAATTGAAGCTGATATCACTATCAGCTTCAACTCTCACTAAGAGTTGGTAGCAGCAACTCTTCACTAGGCATGGTTTATTTTTCTTCTTATTTCAGAGGGAAGATAGCTGTGGGAGAAGGTCACCATGAAGGTAGGCTTCAACATGTTTGTTGAGCAGTCTACAGACTTTCAGCTGGTTAATAATATTTGTATTGGTTTGAATATGTTTGGCACAAGGAGTGGCACTATTACTAGTTACATCCTTGTTGGAGTAGGTGTGTAACTGTGCTAGTGGGTTTTAGTAACTTTGTCCCAGCTTCCTGGAAGCCAGTTTTCTCCTAGTGGCCTTCAGATGAAGTTGTGGAATTCTCAGTTCCTCCTGTATCATGCCTCCTTGATTGCTCACATTCTCCCATCTTGATGATACTGGAGACCTGGCCCAAAAAATTTCAGTGGAGAAGAATTTCCTCATTTAGCACAGAGACAGTTTTTGTGGTGAAGAATGTGGCTGTATTTGACCATTGTAAGAAGAGTCTGCCTGTGGCTAAGGTGCAGAGATTTAGAATACTTGCTTTAAAAAGGGAAATCTCAAAACAGCCAGGTATAAATTCTGCTGTATCGTTATTAAAAATTACTCTAATGAAGACAATTTTAATGAAAAAGAAACAGAGTAAAGAAAAATAAAAAATAAGTCATTCAAATATTAAAGGGGCCCCAGGAAGTAGAATAGAACTGAATCCTATTTTCTTTTTTCTTTTTCTTTTCTTTTTTT
>NW_022196891.1:10699044-10702308 GCF_008632895.1 Mastomys coucha
TCAGAAATCTGCCTGCCTCTGCCTCCCAAGTGCTGGGATTAAAGGCATGCACCACCACCGCCCGGCTGAATCCTATTTTCTATGAGATAACAGATTAAGGGATTTTAGGGAAATATTCCACCCAGCTAAGATAAGATCCAGGAATGGTGGTATACCCCTTTAATACCTGGAGACAGAGCCATGCAGATCTCTGTGTTCAAGGTCAATCTACAGAACAAGTTTCAAGATAACTATGCTTAACAGCAAGGGAGTTGGAAAACAGAAAGTTAGTAAGAGAATAAGGGGACCATGTTTCTGCCATAGCAAGTAGCAGAACTTGGCAGCTTTGGCCGTGTGGTTCTATGACTTTAGGTGCAGAATATGATTATTGGTATAATTGTTGCTAATTAGCTTGAGCAAAGGAATTAGTGATGTTTAAGCAAAGGCCTGCATTACTGAGGTGAAATTTGGAAATCATTTTCTGAGAGCACAAAGAATTTAAGTTCCAAAGATAGCCAATATTGTACCTCATGTTGAAGTTTCACTTGGTTACATGTAAGAATTACCCAGGTAGTACTGGATTGAAAATATAAAGGGTTCATGGATAGCAGTTGAGGGTTGCTACTGTAACGGTGCATGGAAGGCCATTGGTGAAGTGGCATCATCAGTTACAGTTGACGTCCCAGGACTGAAGGGGTCATGCAAAGATTTTGAGATCTGACACCATAAAGAGACCCTATGAGAGGCTATTGATGAAGCCTAATTGCAGCATAAAACCTAAGAGTACTGGAGATGCCAGTGCCATGAGATAGCCACCAAGAACAGCAATAATAGTGGTGTAGAGTCAAAAAACCCTAGACCTGAAAAAGGGAGCCAAGCCCTTGGGAATAGCCCATGAGATCCTGTATGGATCCCAGACATTGGAACTAAAAACTGTTAGGTTGAAGTTGACTTGGAGATCCCACAAAAGATGGCAGAGGTATGTGATACCTTCTAAAGAAAACTGATAACAGGGAGTGGAACCAACACAGGGAAAGAAGTTTCTTGCAGTCAACAAAGATGAAAAAAGATTTGGAGAGCTGAAGACTGCTTTGACATCATAGAGATGCAGAGTTTGAAATATACCCAGCTGGTTTCCTGTCTTGCTTTGGGGATTAGTCTTAAGTGATAAGATGAATCTCGGAAGAGACTTTTAGGATTTTCAACTTCTAACATTATTGAAACTAAGTTTAACTCACTATGTCATGCATGTACTTTTGAAAAGGGAGTTGGGAAGATGGGAGAAAGAGTAAAGTGTTTCACACATAAGCATAATTATCTGAGTTGAGAAACCAAAGCTTCTATATAGAAGCTGGGAACCACAGTTCATACACAAGTCTGCAACGCAGGAGCTTGGTGCAGTAGAAAGAATTGGATCCCTGGAACTTGTTGGACATCCCTCTAGCCAAATGAGAGAGCTCAAGCTTTACTGACAGAATAGATGGTGTTAGACAGGAAGATACCCAATCCTGACATACCTCTCTCTTTGACTGTAAGCCTGAGTACACGTACACACATACACACACATGCACACACACAAACACACACACACACACACACAACTAAGTAAATGTGTAAATATAATAGGAATTTTTAAAATAAATCTTCTGCTGATGCATCTCAGAAACATCAAGGACAAGCCCAAGGAACAGTTCTGTCTGATTCCTTCTCTATTATACTCTTACTTTTCTACTGTTCTAGAAATCAGACACAGTGGTCTGTATCTCTTTTAGTTAAGTGCCATTCCCTATATTTTTTTCACCTTGTTGTGAAAACGTTCTGAAACTTCACAGAAGAATAGCTCAGTTCATGAAGAGAAAGGCTTTTCTACTGGAAGTAGACCAATCTAAGAGCTGGCCATCGAAGTGAGATTTCATGTCTTGCAACCAAACTGCTGTGAAAAGCTCAAAGAGGGGAACTGGAGAAACGAATATGTTCTTAAGTTAAGAACTGAATTAAACATTTATCATGAAGAAAACTTCAATCTGATGAACTGGTTTGGTGTTCTGATGGATAATCTTCATCAACTTGGATTAACCTGGAATTAACTAAGAGATGTAGGGTATGGCCATTTTTGGGGATGTTTTTCTTTCTCTTTCCCACATCTTAGCATGACAGTATTTTTATAGGCATTATTTTATTTAATTTATTCACCTTGCATTTTTAAAGATATTAAACCATTATTGAACTAAGTAACCATGTAAACTAATAGATTATTAGTGATTTCATATCTCAGGAGAAAGAAAATTAAAGGTCAATTCTATGAAATTTCCTATTCAGCACAGGATCTCTGTGTGAGACATGTACTTAGCCCATAATCCAGAGGTAAAACCTTTCCTGAAGTATAGTTCCTTGTAGATACCAGAAAATATAAAGTGCAGCCACTTGTCAGAGAGTACTAAGTCTCAAGGGAAAGTTGCTTTTAAATCTGTGTTGCTGTACATATACCAAGAATCAAAGTGTAGTATAACCTATGGATTGATTCAGTTATATGCTTAAGATAGAACATAGCCTCCAGAAAGAACTGGCTGCGAAGACTTATCAAAGTGTCAGTGTGGTGGTTGCACCTTTTCATCCACTTTTAGCATGATAAATAAACCTCTGAGGTCAGAAGAATTTCTTAGATGGGTTACGCATGTAATAATCACAGGCTTTCTGCTTCTTTGAACTGTGCAACTAGGAATACTCAAAGGAAAGTTATTTTAATATGGGAAAGTAGTAGATTACCCAGCAAATACAAATTAAATATATGGTATATGAAAAGACCTTTGTCAAAGTGGAAACTGCTATGATAGGATGTAAAGGGGAGCTGCCAAAGGTTCTGCATCTGTGCCTGGAAGCCAGCATACAGGAAAGGTTAGAATAGCGAGGGGCAGGGTTCAGAGAAAGACAACGAGAAACCCGCGATTCAGAATAGGCTGCCACAATTCTTAGTTTGTGATAAATGACCACTTGGTCCTGTCAATTTTGATAGCTATGATTTCTTAATGTTATATGTTAAGGTTTCTTTAGAAGCTTCTTGGTTTATAGTGTATTCCTTTCTAAAACACTGAAAAAAAGTATTTACTGAAATATGATCTGTAGAATTCATTTGTATTGATTTATATATTTCTGAATCGCTGTATCTTCATATGTCTGCTTTTCTTTCTCTTTTTGTGTCTGCTGAGTTGGTTCTCTTTCTCTGTCTCTCTGTCTCTGTCTCTGTCTCTGTCTCTCTGTCTCTGTCTCTGTCTCTGTCTCTCTCTC
>NW_022196891.1:10702413-10730391 GCF_008632895.1 Mastomys coucha
TCTCTCTCTCTCTCTCTCTCCCTCTCCCTCTCCCTCTCCCTCTCCCTCTCTCCCTCCCTCCCTCTCTCTCTCTCTCTCTCCCCACTGTATCCCTCCCATCCTGTCTCCTTCTCTTCCTCTCTCCTGTTATTTTTGCCAAAGCCTTTTGAACTGTGGATTCACACTTTCATATTTTACAGTTTGCTCTGAAATAAGAATGGCAACTGTCGTGGTTGCAGCATGGGGTGTTTTCCAACAGTTAGGGTAGGACATGAGAATTAAAGTGATTAATGAGGTAGCAGAAACTCTTTACTTGGTATATTTTATTTCTCTTATCACTTCAGAGAAAAAAGTGAAAGTATTTTAACATAATCTAAATCTTTTATTAGAATTTGTTTAGAAGTTTCTAAACTAGACTACAAATTATGTTTTAACTTTATTAATTTGAGGATATTTGTAATTACCTATTATATTTTAATTTCAAATTTTATTAGCTTTTGGCTAGAGGTAACACATAAAATGCTAAATATATAGAGATATTCTATATGACATGTTGCACTATTTCATATACTTTGGAGAAAAATAGTTTTTATTGAAATTATTTCTTCATAAAGTATATTCAAATTAGAATTTCCACTTTTCCAACTACTCCCATATCCTCCTCTCTTTCCCACCTACCCAGATCTATACCCTTTCTTGCTCTATCTCTAGAAAACAGAGAATAAAGTAATAATGATTACTACTACTACTACTACTACTACTAATAATAATAATAATAAAAATAGAAACACATGTCCCATTCCCCCACTTTCTGGGTACACAGTAATCCCAGAAATCAAGACATATGACATATCTTTACTGAGCTCCATTTTCCAGTCCACACCTTTACATGTAATCCTGGATCTGCAATCAATTTCCTAGCTCACAGGTAGGCCTGCCTACAAGAAAACCTGTGCCGCCTGGTAGAAACAATATCTGAAGCTTGCTACTCCAGAGAGTACCTGGAAAGCCAATAAAACAGACAACTAGCTGGCTAAAGGCAAGTACAAGAACACAATCAAGAAAATCCAGAGCAAAATAATAACATCAGAACCTAGCACTACTACCACAACAAATGCTGGATATCATAACACAGCTAAAGAGCAAGACTATGACCTTAAGTCTCATCTTATGAAAATGATAGAGTTTTGTAATGAGGAATAAATAAATCCCTTAAAGAAATACAAGAAAATACAATGAAACATATACAGACCTTTAAAGAGGAAACAAATGAATCTTTTAAAGAAATACAGGAAATGCAATCAAACAGGTAAATGAAGCTAATTAAAAAAAAGTTCAAGACTTGAAATGGATATTAAAGCAATAAAGAAAATACAAACAGAGGCAACACTGCAGATGGAAGACCTAGGAAACAGAACATGATCTACAGATGCAAGCATCACCAACAGAATACGAATGACAGAAGAGAGAATTTCAGACTAAAAGATGCAATAGAAGAAATCAACACATCAGTCAAAGTACATGCCAAATTATAAGTTTCTAACACAAAAAAGTCAGGAAATTCCATGACAAAAACTAATTGAAACAATATATTTTGAGTAATTCACCCCTAGAGTGTATACTAGAAGTAAAACTCCAATACAAGGAGGGTAACTTACACACAAAAGAACACAAGAAGTTAATCATCAGCATAAACAAAAGAGGGGAAGCACACATGCACGAAACACACCTCAGCAACAAGATAGAGACTACTTTAGAGTAAACAGATGAAAAATGGTTTTCTGAACTAACAGATTCAAGAAACAAGCAGGAGTAGAAATTTTCTTCTCTAATAAAATGAATTTTCAACCCAAATCAATCAAAATAGTTGGGGAAGCATACTTCATACTCATCACAGAAAAAAATCTACCAAGAGTACTTCTTAATATTGAACATCTATGCCCCAAATTAAAGGGCACCTGCAATCTTAAAAGAAATATTACTAAGGCTTAAATCACATATTGAATCCCAAACAATATTAATGGGGTACTTCAACACACCATTCACACAAATAGACAGGTCTTTGAAACAGAAACTAAACAAAAAAATAATCATGAAGCTAATAGATGTTATAAATCAAGTGAACCTAACAGATATCTGCAGAACATTCCATTCAAACACAAAAGAATAATAAACCTTCTCCTCAGCATATCATAGAACCTTGTCAAATACAGACATTATACTTGGTCTCAAACCATGTCTCAATAGATAGAAAAAGTTTGAAATAACCCCATGCGTGTTGTCAGACCATCAGAAATTAAAGCTGAAATTTAACAAGAATGGAAACAACAGAGAGTCTTTGCACTTGTAGAAACTGAACAACTCTCTATCCAATGATCACTTGGTCTGGGAAGAAACAAAAAAATAAATTAAAGACTTTCTAGAATTCAATGGAAATGAATGTGTCTACTTATGGGACATAATGAAAGTAGTGCTAAGCAGAAAAGTACATAAATTGGAGAGATCTCCTACTATCAATTTAACAGCATGCCTAAGAGCTCTAGAACAAAAAGAAGCAAACATATACAACAGAAGTTGATGGCAAAAAAATTATAAGGAAATATAGTACTTGAAGTTCTATATAGAGCAATAAGACAACAAAAGGAGACCTAGGGGATATAAATTGGAAAATGGAACCTACTGAAGCAAGGTAGGTCCCAAAGTGGCATAAGGATAAGGACAACTGTGCATCCACAAAACCCAAAATTAACCCAAAATTTGTCCTGTCTACAAGAAATGCAGGGACTAAGAATGAAACAGAGACTGAGGGAATGGGCAACCAAAACCACCCCAACTTGAGACCCATCCCATGTAAAAGCACCAATCCTAGCCACTTAATGTGGGGAGCCGTAAATCTTGAGAGGCATTCACCATGGCAAGATGGCGCCTACTTCCGCTGTTAACTCCTAGTGGACAACTGTTTGCGCAAACTGTTGGTGCATGTGCGTAGAGTGAAAAGGACGCCATGTCACGGCCCATCCCGGGGCGTTACGTAGGGTAATGAGCGAACAGCCAATCATGAGCAGACACGTCACGCTATGGGCAGATACGCGCACTGTGGTGTATATAAGCAGTGCAGATTTTGGGCTCGACCCCCTTTTTCACTATGGATGGAGATAAATAAACAGTTGCTACAAAAAGAACCTAGTGTCCGCGTGTCTTCTTCCCGGTGAGAAGACCACGCGGGCTACAACTTAAAGAGTTTTTGTTATGCTTGAAGACTGGAGTCTAGCATAACTATCCTCTGAGAGGTTACACCCTCCAGTACAATAAAACAAATGCAGACACCCACAGACTAAGACTGGACAGAGTTAATGGGATCCTATGGAAGATTTGGATTAAGGGCCCCAAAGGAGATAAGAACCCTGCCAGAGTCAACTAACCTGTAACTATGGGGGTTCTCAGAGACTGAGCCACCAAAGAAAGAGCATTCATGGGCTGGACCAACACCCCCAGCACATAAGTAGCAGATGTACATTTCAGTCTTCCTGCAACTGGAGAGGGAGCTGTCCCTAAGGCTGTAATCTGTTTGTAGAATTTGTTCCCTACCTAAACTAGACTGCCTTGTCTGGCCACAGTGGGAGAGGATGCACCTAGCCCTGCAGAAACTTGATATGTCAGGGCAAGGGGATATTCAGAGGGGGGCACATCCTCTCAGAGAAGAAGAGAAAGGATAGGAGGAAGGAATGTGTAAAGGGGGACCAAGAAGGGGCAGCGATTCAAATAACAACCAATGAATAAATTAATTACTGGGAAAAATAATAATGACAAAAAAACATGAAAAGAAGAAAACAAATGATTTTTTAAATAAAGAAATTAGTTGCAAAAAATGCACAAGAAACACATATAGACTTTGAGACTGAAAGACCTCCAGACCTGGGGAGATCTTTACTCAAGTCTCGGGATTACGTGACCACCCAATGACTCACGAGAGACCGAACTTGCTGCAATCACATGAGGTTTATTGGGGATACCGGTACCGGGTTGATCTCATGACCTTGCTGGCCAGAGTTCGACGCTGGGGTCGATCTCGTGACCATGCTGGCCAGAGTTCGACCCCGAGCACAAGAAGTGTCGGGTATTTAAGGGAAGCTGGGGGCGGAGAGAGAGTTACCAAGGAGACAGAACATAAACAGTGGAGACTTTCAGAGGGACCTAACCAAAGGTATTCAGTTAGGGAGGGGAACACATTCATTCTAGGAATGCAATCTTCATCTATCTGTCTGCAGGGTGGAGAGTCTCATAAACCACTAGACCTTCATTCTTAGTTCTGCCCTCATAGTGGATCATTCAGGAGGGACAGGTATCAGGAACCAGAGCCCTGAGGCTCTGGATTAGCGAAGTTCCTGGAACTAGCTACTCCACCTTTTTTTGGCTTGTGGCAGAGGTTTTCCATGCCTGCTTTTAGGTAAAAGTTATACATTATACATTCTAAGATTCTCCAGCCTTTCAAGACATTCATGTTGACAAACATAGAAAGTCCTTAAAGACACAAAATCAGAGAATGCATATCATGTGTGTTCTTTTGTGATTGGTTTACCTCACTCAGGATGATATTCTCCAGGTCCGTCCATTTCCCCAAGAATTTCATAACTTCATTATTTTTAATAGCTGAATAGTACTCTATTGTGTATATGTACCATATTTTCTGTATCCATTCCTCTGTTGAGGGACATCTTGGTTGTTTCTACTTTCTGGCTATTATAAATAAGGCTGTTATGAGCATAGTGGAGCATGTGTCCTTATTACATGTTGGAACATCTTCTGGGTATATGCCCAGGAGTGGTATAGCTGGGTCCTCTGGTAGTACTATGTCCAATTTCTGGAGGAACCACCAAACTGATTTCCAGAGTGGTCGTACCAGCTTGCAATCCCACCAGCAATGAAAGTGTGTTCCTCTTTCTCCACAACCTTGCCAGCATCTGATGTCACTAGAGTTTTTTATCCTAGCCATTCTGATTGGACACACAGGTATGCATTCTCTGATAAGTGGATATTAGCCTAGAAGATTGGAATAACCAAAGTACAAACTACAAACCATAAGAAACCCGAGAAGAAGGAAGACCAAAGTGAGGATACTTAGTTCCTTCTTAAAAGGTGGAACAAAATACCCATGGAAGGAGTTGTAGAGGCTAACTATGGAGTGGAGACTAAAAGGAAGGACAATTCAGAGACTGCTTCACCTGGAAATCCTTCCCATATTCAATCATCAAATCCAGACACTACTGAGGATGCCAACATGTACTGGATGACTGGAGTCTGAGATAGCTGTCTCCTGAGGGGCTCTGCCAGTACCCAACTAATACAGAAGTAGAGGCTCACAGCTATCCATTGGACTGAGTACATGGTCCCCAATGAAGGAGCTAGAGAAAGGACCCAAGGAGCTGAAGGGTTTGCAGCCCCTTAGGAGGAACAGCAATATGAACTAACTAGTACCCTCAGAGCTCCCAGGGACTAAAACTCCAACCAAAGACTACACATGGGGGACTCATAGCTCCAGCAGCATGTGTATAGTAAAGGATGGCCAAGCTGGTCATCAATGGGAGGAGAGGACCTTGGTTCTGTGAATGTTCTATGTCCCAGTGTAGGGGAATGCCAGGGCCAGTAAGCAGGATGGGGTAGTATGGTGAGAAGGGGGAGTGCGGAGGGAACAGGAGATTGTTTTAATTTTTGTTTATTTTTTTTCTTATTTTATTTTATTTTTTATTTTATTTTATTTTTTGAAGGGGAACCTGGGAAAGGAGATATTGTAAATAAGAAAACATCTAATAAAAGAAAATGTACAAAGAAAAGAAGAAAAAGTAAGGAGAAGGTAGTGGACATGATAGGAATCTGAAATTTACAGTGGATTAAACAAGGCAGGTAGACAATGGCATGGCAGGGCAAAGGCATCTCACTGGTGATCATATGAGAATACCAAAGAAACTCAAAGGTGAACGCCAAAGTGGTGGCCATCTTGCACGTGTATGAAAATGTTACGATGTGGTCAAGAGGCACTTGCTGACAGGAACCTAGTGTGGCTGTTCCTTGGGAAGTCTGTCCAGCAACTGACCAATGCAGATGTGGATGTTTGGAGCCAACCATCAGACTGAGCTCAGGGAACCTGGTGGGGGAAGGACTGAAGGATCTGAGGGGGATTGCAACCCCATAGGAAGAATGCCATAGGCTGGCCTGACTATCCGCTTCTCTCAGAGACTAGACCACCAACCACAGTGTACCTAGAGGGATCTATGGCTACAGATACATATGTAACAGAGGATGTCCTTGTCTGACATCAATGGGAGGGGAGGCCCTTGCTGCTAGGAAGCTTTGATGCTCCAGCTTAGGGGGATGCTGGAGCAGTGGGGTAGAAGAGGGTAGGTGTTTATGGGAGCACCCTCATAAAGACAAAGGGGAGGGGCGAGGACAGATGTGGGATGGGGGTTTGGTGGAGCGGGTAACCAGGAAGTGGGATATCATTTGAGATGTAAACGAATGGAATGATCAATTAAAAAGAAAAGAAAAGAAAAAGAAAAAAAGACACAAAATCAGAAATCGTAATTTAGAATCAAAAAACCTGTGGGGAAAAGAAAACAAACAAAGATAGACTAAACATTATGAGACGCTCTCCCCTAACCCAAAACCCTCAAAAAACTACTACTGAGTTACTTTTGTCTTTGTTATCTATTGCTGAGCATGGGCCCTAAAAACGTGGCTTGTTTACCCTTTGACACTTGACTGGAGAAAACTAATGTTTTCTTTGTGGACAGTTACCAAATGGAGATGGGTAGGGATGAGTTCTGAGTCCACAATTCCTCTCAATATGAGGATACCATCGGGCTTAAATATGTATAGAAGCTACATACTACCAAAGTGTCTTTCAGTTCACAGCCCTGATGTCTTTCAGGACATCAGCCCTGTTATGCCTAGAAACCCTTGTTTCCTTGTTATCTTCCATCCTCAGTGCCTCTTACAATATTACATAGCACCTAGTCATGGTTATTACATTTACTTGCTCTTGAGTTTTCATCAATCAGTAATATTTCTCTTCATTATACTTTTTTGTTATATTTCTTCTTGCATGTGATAAGGGTTGAATCCAGGATCTCTAACATTAGGAAAGTGCTCTACCATTAAACTATTGTCTCATTTCCATCAAAATTTCATTTTCATTTTAAAAAATACTTTCTCATGATTAGTATTAGATTGCAGTATTCTTATTTTCCCATTTATTGGCTTCTAAGTTTGCTATTATTTCTTCATGCTTTTATACCAAAATATTAATTCTAATATGTTAAGATATAAGAATATCTTTACCTTTTATTCAGTTAATTAGTTTAATATTATGTCAAACACAAATGCATTTGCTTCTGCCACTTCATACATTCTAGGTAATCATACTTTCCTTTTTAATTAATTTCCTTTATTAGTTATTACTTTTAAATTGTTATTACACTTTTCATTTTCTTTTATAAAACGTTATTTTAATTTGTTTCTTGGAAATTTCATATAAGCATTGTACGATGATCATTTCCTTCTTATATTATGTCCTGTACCACTTATCTTGTCCCTCTTTCTTTACATTTTCCTCTCAAGTTCTTCTTCTCCTCCATTGTTTTTTTTTCTTTTTTTAAATTTGTTGTTATAACTGTGACAATCCCCTGAACTCAGTTAGTACTATCCAGGTGTGCACGATATGAAACACAAAGCAAAGTGCCACATCTTCCCAGTCGTAATCAGGAGTCAAAGGATCCTCAGAGAGTTCTGAGGCCTTGGTAGCTTCCCTTTGTCTATGCTATAGTTTTAATTGACTTGATTTGCTGTTCTTGTGTGTGGTTAAACACAGCTGCTGAGAGTTCCTATAGAGAACAGACATGCACTATTCAGAAGACAGCATTTCACAACCCTTCACCATGCTCCTTTACATGTTCTTGTTTTTATATTCTTTCTGTCCTTCTTTTGAGATGTTCTCTGAGTCTTGAGGTAAGGAGGATATAGATAAATCTGACTTTTTGAGAAGTTGTGTGATAGATTGTTCCTAAACAATTGGGAATAATTGGTTAGATAGTTACTAAATCTACATGAATATGCTTTTGAATAATTAAAAATGATTAATATTTAAGTATTCAGTGAGTAAAGTCTTTGTTCAATTATTGTGTATCACTCCTACTCACAGTCAAATTTTCTGTAGTTTGCTTTCTGTTCTTGTAATAAATACATGACTAAAAGCATATATTTCCTTTGGAACAAGTGCGTTAAACATCAATTTAGAGGTAATAGTTCACCAGGAATGGATACCAGGACAGGATCCCAACTCAGGAATCTAGAGAAAGAAATTGGACCAAAGACTATGAGAAAATGCTGCTCACTGGCTTGATTGCCCTGACTTTCTCAGCTGTCTTTTATCGTGTATGCCCATTTGCCTACACATTGTATTACCGAGAGTGAGATTCCATAATCAATTATTAAATAAGGAAATACCCCATAGGCAGCTTATTGACTCATCTTATGGAGGCAGATCCTTGAATTTCCTTCTCCCCAGAAGTGTCAAGTTGTCAAACAAGATTGGCCACCTTTCCAGATCTTCTACATATTCAATCTACTCAGATGACTTGACCTTTTGCTTCTACTGTTATGGGAACTTGAAATAAGTTTCTTTTTACTCTCAAAAGCATATCCTAAATTACATACCCTAAAAGACATTTTCATAAAACATTTCTATTCAGGACATTTTTGTTCATCTAAATACCAATATTGTTGGGAATACAGTTGTCAGTTTCATCTTTGCCTCTCCTGTTAGCATGCAGAAAGGGTCAGGATTCATTGCTTGGCCTATTCTCTCATCTAGAGTTTAGTTAAACACAAACGTGTGTGTGTGTGTGTGTGTGTGTGTGTGTGTGTGTGTGAAGGCAAGAGAGAGTGTGTGTGTTATTTTGCTTACTTTCTTGCTCTTTCTTTCTTATGAAATAACTTAATATGTTTCAGTGACTCTTCTTTAAATTTTATCTGGTAAAGCCTCTGAGTCATATAGACTTTTATGACTCTGGAGGGGAATTGTTACTTCTGAAAGATTACAAACATTCTTTAAATTAAAAGCTCATATTTCTAAATATTTAAATTGATTTATTTAACTTTTACTGCTATGAATATTTGCTTGGATGTATGTTTACGAGTCATATGAGTGTGTGGTGCCTGTGCAAGTCAGAAAACATCAGATTTTTTGAAACTGGAATCACAAATGGCTGTAAGCTGCCCACAGTGAATTCTGGGAACCAAATTTGTTGCAAGAACAAGTTGCAAAGAAAATTCTCAGACATGCCCAGCCACCTGTTAAAAGAAGAAACTGACTAATATCCTAGAAGAAACAGAGACTGGTCCAACTGTCTAGCAGGCTCAGGGTCAACAGGATCTACCTGACAACAAGAGGCTTAGCATGATAGAGTCACCAGAAAAGGAAAGTCTTTGACTCACTATGCTACCAGCTAAGTGTGCTATGCCCGTTAGACCTCTAGCTTTTGTGAGTTGTCATCCATGCTTGGGTAGTCTTTGATATCTTTAACTTTTTCCTGCTTTTGAAAGTAAGCCCTCTCCAATATTTCCGGAAAATATCCCCAACAAAACACTTTCTGGTTCACTGAGATGAACTCTGTTCTCCATTAGTACTCCAGGAATACAATGATATTTTAAGTTATTATTTCCAGGTTAATCCTCTATTTTGAGAATACAAGAACCATGGTTTTATGTTAAAGATGCAAAGGAATTGAATTTTCTATAAATCGGCTTTAGCTAGAGTATTCACACAGCCTGATTTCAATCTTCGTGGACATACTTATATTCAGATATTATGATAGAACAGTAGCTTTAACCTTTGCATTTCATCATCCAGACAATTTGGAAATGTTTCTGTCTAACAAGTACTCTAATAAATCTAAGCATTGTAAGTTCCATATCTACATAAATGCTTTCAGCTTTATTTGGAGCATTGGGTGTTCCATGCCTACACAGATTAATCAGTGTGGCCGGGGACAGAAAAATGTGTATTTCTCAAGAGATATGTATGAATTATACAAATTTCAACAGAAATCACAAGAACTGGCAATTTGGAAATGGTGTGTTAGGATGTGGCCACCCAGTACTCAGCTGTGCTTTTGAAAAGGTTATTTTTCATGCTTAAAATTTCCCAACTGCTTTTTCATATAAACAATTTTCTGTATGTTTGTAAATGCCTAATTTGTATTTCTTACTTTTGTTTATTTACTAATTACTGTGTGTGTGTGTGTGTTTGTGAGAGCCTTCACACTGGTATGCATGTACATGTGTGTAGAACTACATATGCCATGCATGAATGGAGAGATCAGAAGATACCTTTTGGAAGTTGGTTCTCTCCTCGCACTGTGGGTCCAGAGGTTTTAATTTAGATAACTGCCTTTGTGCAAGTCCCTTTACCAACTGAGAAATCTCAAAATACCTCATTTGCATTTCTTTCATGTTTCTTTCTGCATTACCATGCTTTGCATAGATCCCACAATTATAGTCCCATGAGCTATAGCTAATACCAAAGCTTCCAAGGTATGCTTTTTACTGTTTTGGGGACACTGTGGAGTTCTGACTACCTAGAACTAGACTAGCCTCAAACTCACACAAATCTGTCTGCCTCTGCCTTGTGAGTGCTACTATTAAAATCATGCACCAACAGGCCCAGCCAATAATAAATATTTTAAATTTTACCCCAGACTGCTAAACTGTACTCAGGACACTGAGATAGAAGAATCACAAGTACAAAGTCATCCTTGACTACATAGTGAACTTGAGGCATCCTGGACTATAAGAGGCTTTTTATCTCAAAATACATAAAATAAGTGAAACAAAAATATAAAACCAACAAAAACATCGGAGTGGCATGTGAAGCTTTATAATTGGGACCTATAGGCAATGGCTTGGGTAATTCCTTTATGCTATCTTATGATAGCCAGGAACGCTCAAACTTAGATGAATCACTATATGAGAAACTTATTAATATTGAAGCTAAGTATATTGTAAGAGATTTATAAATTATCAATCCTTTTATTGAAAATATGAAATATGTTTCAAAACTTATAGCACCAATAAATTCTAAGAAATTTATTGTAGAAAATATATAATTAAACAATTTTAATGCCCAGAAAGTTCTAGATGTTTTGCACATGTACTTACAAATACACATTAATTATAAACAAAACCAATAAAAAGGGAAATGCTTTAAATAATAGAATGGAAAATAAGAGGTTCAAAGTTCTACTATTTAATCAAAACCACAGTTGTAATTCTATTAATACAGATAAAAAAGAGAACTGTAAATGAAGTATTTACAAACATAGAGAACGTGGTGCTGTGATACATTGTTGTAAGATTTTAGACATGAAAAGTACCATTTTCAAAAGAATAACTGAATACCAGTTGGCCACATTTTAACACAGTATATGCAAATTACTACTGGCACATTATTATTATTGGAGAATATATAGTTCTCAAGAGCCTATGGCCTTGAGGAATAATCATGGTCATTAATCATCCATGAATCCAGTAATATTTGTTTATCTCATTATCTATCTACATACTCACATGTATATCTACTCATATCTATCATCTATCTATCTATCTATCTATCTACCTATCTATCAACATATATAACATCTATGGTCTATTTAATTATCATACCTAATATCTTAGTTACCTTTTACTGTTGAGATAAAATACCATTACTAAAACAAATTATGGTAGAGTTTATTTCAAGATATGTTTTCAGATAGAGTGTATATAATGATGAAAGAGGCATGATTTCAAGTACCTGGAGCAGGAAGCTAAGAGATCACATCTCCAAATACTCACAAACTACAAAAGGGCGAATTGGAGGTGAAATGAGGCTCTCAGTCCTGTATTTCTATCAACAAATCTCTACCTCTTAAAGGTTTCACAACTTCCCAAACATCACCGCCAGCAGGAGACCAACGGTTCAAATATATGAGCCAACAGGGGACATTTGTCATTCATACCAACACACTTAATCTGTTCCAAACCATTTCACATGATGAAAAGAAGGTAGAAGAAATGAAGAACTAAGATTGATTTACAATTCAAATGAACAGGTGAATATATAAATGCAAGAGGGAGTTTGCTGCATGTGAAACCTTTTATATCAGAGACAGGGTTAACAAGTACTCCCACTCCTCTTGTTAATTCAGTTATGTAGGGATTTTTGGTTTGTTTGTTTGTTTGTTGTTTCCATCTTGGAATATCATGCTTTCAGAACAAGAATGTTTACTTGCTAATCCATCTTGCAGGTTCCTCATTTTGTGTTTTATTTTCCTTTTAGTGCTCTGTTTTGATTAGCAATTGTTCTTTTTTTGTTCTTCCTAATTATCTTTTTTTTTCTTTTTAAAGTCATACAAATCTACACTTGCTTTTCTTCTTCCCTCTGCACTAAGATATATTCCTGAACAAATGGTAACTATTTAATAGATATTTTGTGTTATGTTCCATTGGCTGTATAAGCTAATTTATCTTTATCTTTTCCTGTTTAGGTTAACCAGTTGAAACCCATCTGGATTAACCGTGTCCTTTTGCAAATGGCCATTAAGACTGCTTGAAATTTCATTTCAAACTCTAAATGCTGGTAGATTATTTGCTCCAATTTCCGTGAATTATTACTGACCCTTCCAAGCTTAGTATCAGTTATAGCTACAGTAGTTATCAATTATTGCTACCATAGTACCAGTAGTGACCCATGTAACTGGGTGCCAGGAGAAAGAACTAATACATTCTTAACCCAAGCTAAGTCAGAAAAGTAGGACTGGATACCAGAAGCATCTGATTAACATATGAAAGTTGCCAGTGACTGCAACCTGGAGTCTCCTCCCCACCTGATAGAATTGTCATGAGAAAACCTCAAATCTCCAATAGGGAGAATGTTGGTGCTATGTAAATGCTTACTAGATGCTTACTATCCCCCTGCCTGAATAGGTCTATAGCTTCTAACATTCCCAGGTCTCTAGCTTCTAACATTCCCAGGTCTCTAGCTTCTAACATTCCCAGGTCTCTGGCCATTTCTCCACCTGAGAGTGTTTTTCTCTTCTTAGCACACTTCCTCTAATTTTTATCAGCTTTCATGAGTCTCTGATCTAATTATTTACTTTGAAACCAAAGAACCTGGACATCTCAGTGTTATTTCCCACACTCCAGTCTACTCCTCCAATAACAAGGGTGCACATACTCTCCTACACCCTTTAAGCCTCATGGCTATTAGAATTTTTGCTCACATTGGTTTTAGGTGTCAATACATACCGATAGATGACGACTTTCTACTTAAAATGAAAATGTCAGTAGATCTTATTTTTAAATTGTTTATTTGAAATCTAACATGAAAAAAATGATAACATCCCATGTCTAAATTATGATAACAATGAGAAAACTGAGTCTAGAAAAATTTTGTAGCCGGGCAATGGTGGCGCACGCCTTTAATCCCAGCACTTGGGAGGCAGAGGCAGGCAGATTTCTGAGTTCGAGGCCAACCTGGTCTACAGAGGGAGTTCCAGGACAGCCAGGGCTATACAGAGAAACCCTGTCTCAGAAAAAAAAATTTGTGAGCACATCAATGGTCATTCATCTGGATACTCAAAGAAGATTCTAAGTAGCAAGTATTTAGTTCATGGATTGCTCAATAGTTGTTTGATTTTGAGTTTCTGTGAAATTCAAATGGAATTTAAACTGAGACTGAATTTCCTTTTAAATCTAAGATTGTATAAAATGAACCATGTTATACTCTGAAAATTTGTTTTTACTTTTTAATTATGTGTACATACAGGTTTCTATGTGGATATATGGATATGCATGCAGGTGGCCACAGAGAAAAAAGGAGGCAGAACACACACACACACACACATATGTAACACATAACAGAAACACACACACATATACAGATATAGATATAGGTGAACACAAACAGTTAGCCTGATTTAATGCTTAAGCTTAAAAAAAACATAGTTATCATTTTATAACTTTCTATGAATTCTAAGGTGCCCACTGATAGGCCTGATAAAATAAATGTACATATGTGTATACCTTTCAATTTCTGTTTCCCAATATCATTGGGAATACATGGAAATGAAGGTCATGAGCTTATGGACTTAAGTGTCCTGTATTTCTTTGGCAAGTATGGATTGGGCAGGCAGGAGGAAGGGTCTGTATGTAGTTGGGAACTTGCTGGGCTGGAGAGGGGCATGCCAGTTGAAGATTGAATGTGTGTTGGGAGGAGGGCATTGCCTATTCAAACACACAACCCTTCAAAGGATTCCTTTTCAGAGGAAGCTAAGTTCTGTGCAGGGAATACGTGCTCCTGATGCCCTTAATGGAAAGATACGGCTTCTGCTCATGTCCATCTTTAAAGTCAGGATCTAAACCACATGCATCACTAGCAGAATGTGCAGATAATTTTCCTGAAGTAAATAAAACAAACAAACAAAAAAATCAAAACAAAACACACAAACAAACCAAAACAAAACAAAAGCCTGAAGAACTCTGTTGGGCTCTGGATCCACTCAGTGGACAGAATCCTTCCACAGTATCTGTAAAGCCAGAGTTTCCTCTCCAGCAGCGCCTAAGCCAGGCTTGGTGGGATATGTCTGTGGTTCTATTTCTAGGGACATAGAGACAGAAGGATCAGTAATATAAAGTCATTCTCCACTACTGGGAGTGTTCAAGGTCCATATGGATTACACAAGATCAAGTCTAAAAATCAAATAAAAAAATAAACAAGTACATCTTATTTAAGGGCATTTCTAGCCTTGGCCTGATTTAACATGATCATAGTGTCTATTTGTCAATTAGTCTGATCAGTTCAACTCCTATAGTTCATAAGTCACTATTTGTTTTGCTAATCAGTACCCAGAATTAGTTCCCAAGGGATCTAAATTGTCCATTTTTTACCAATGTCAAAGTTGCACCTTGATTACTTGTAGCTATTTTTTTTCTCACAATAGACTGAAGATCTGAAAATCTTGTGAGTTTTTGGATTAGCCAAACATTAGTTTTGCTTGGCTTAGTTTCATTTCTCTAAATACAAATAAATCTGTGATCCTTCAAAATAAAATGAAAATGGTCATGCTTTCCATTGGCAAAGCTTATTTTTGTGGTTTGGGTGTGAGCGGTCCCCTAAAGACTCATATTTTTGAGTCCTTGGCTTTCAGGTGGTGGTGCTGGCGAGAAGTGTGAGGAATCTTTTGGAGGTAGAGGTTTTTGTTTTTGGAGGGGGTGTCCCATAGGGAATGATAGCCTGATCCTATTTCATGTTCACTCTCTGCTTTCTGAGTGTTGATATAATATGAGCAGCTGCTACATGCTCATGATACAATGCCTTCTCCACCACAGTGAGAGATAGCCCTCAACACTGTGACCCAAGATAACACCTTTGTCTTTTCATTTGGAGTGATAGGTAAGAATATGTATTAAGTACGGAATGTAATGCACATCAAAAACTGGGTAACAGTAACCATCATTACTTTTCTGCACCATAGTCATAATTCTTTTTTTTTTTTTTTTTTTGGTTTTTCGAGACAGGGTTTCTCTGTGTAGCACTGGCTGTCCTGGAACTCACTCTGTAGATCAGGCTGTCCTCGAACTCAGAAATCCACCGACCCCTGCCTCCCAAGTGCTGGGATTAAAGGTGTGCACCACCACGGCCCAGCCATAATTCTTTTTTAAAGATGATTTTATTAATACTTAATATTTGTCTGCATATGGGTCAGTGCACAAATGAATGTAAATCTCATGAATTCCAGAAAAGAAATTGCAGCTACAGTTCTAGGAGGTTACATGCTGACTGAGGCAGATGCTGAGAATATAACTCAAGTCATGAAGTAACATGTGTTATTAATCACTGAGTGATCTCTCCAGCTACACCCATTCCCTCCTATATAATATTCTTTTATTTTATCTAATCATTGAAACAAATACAGATTTGTTGTAAATGGTTCTAGTGATATACTTTTAGACTTCCTTGCTTGGTGTCAATTCTTTGTCTTTCCATCCCGCAAACTACCATCACCCTCCCCTCTTCCTTTCTCTGCCCTGTTATTGCTGCACTCTGCTATGATGACAGCTATATTGATGCAAGAGTCAACAGCAATTCCTCAGGATATTTTCCTTACAATATGCAAAGGATAATTCTGGTATAGACTGTTTAAAAACATATGTTTTATAGATGAGTAAAGACAGTATTTTCAATATATGAAAGTGAGTGGAGTTTATTTTCTACAAATTGGCTTCTAAATAACTAATCTGTTGGGAACACTAGTTATTAGATGGTTTGTCTTCTGCAACATGACTGGAGGTAATGATTTCAACTCAATAGAAGTCACAAGTTATTAGAAGCTACGTTTCCCTTGCAGCTGCTCACTCAATAATATGCTGCTTTAGTAAACTTCTCCTATACACTTACGGCCAGATGACACAAAGCAGGGAGAAAAAATAAAATATAATGAAAAAAAAATCCCCCTTTTTCACACCAGCCACCTTGCTAGATATTCACCTTAATTGGAAGTCACAAAAAGATTTAAAGGAGCTGATTTTCTTTCCTCAGCTCTCCTGGATCTGAGGTAGGGTGCCTTGGCACACCTAATGTGCTTGCCTTCCTAAGTGACTAGACAATAAATTGTCCAAGAGGAAATCTGTTCATTATTCATGATTTGAATGTTACCCTTACAGAGTGATGATCTATGTCATGTAGTATTGTGTTAGTGACGCAATTATTCTTTTGTTATGCAGAATCCCTGATCTGTGATGAGGGTTCTTCCAATCTAGCAGTCTTGAATGTGGTTCAGGAATTATTGGCTTTTGATGCCAGCCTTGGGGATTTTATGGAATACCTTTTATGGAAGATGTCTACTAAGAATATTAATAGATGATCACTGTGTAAACATTAAGTAGGCTTTCAACAATTGGTACTGTGGCCATCTTTAACCTACCTTCATTAGTTGGTAGTTCTCCATGTATTTTGAAATAAATGTGGAATTATAGAAGAAAACAAAGCCTCCTTCCCAGAATCTACCACAGTCATACCCATTTCCTATCACCATAGGACACTCATAACAATTATGCATAAACCAATGACAACGGTTTTGTTAGCTATTAAACATAGTGGCAGGTCCACAGGGAAGAAGCTGACAAAAATCGCTCTTCAGACAAGTGTTGTTTAGGATAGCTATAGGCTTACAGTAACAACCAGGGTGAATTCCCAATGTGGGAAACCATTAGGGGGCTGCAGGCTCAGGACCATAGCAAGACATACTGAGGCTTTGATGAGTTAACCCATTGAAGTATAGACAGCACACTGGGGTTTTAAAGGAAAGTGGACTATTTGGTTCCATAGGACAATGGGAGTATCTGATTTATGCAGATTTTCAGGGGTCCAGTAAGCTCCTTCATATGCCAGAAGTTAAAAGACGTTCACAAGATGAAAGTTGGAATTGAAGTTTGTTTAACTTGCTCACAGGTGCAAGGCAGAGGAAGACTGCAGAGCCTCAGCCTGCTTTGTCCACCCTTTTTCCAGGAAGGGAGATGGCAGGTGTGTGTTGATGGGGGCATGTCTAAAAGATAAAGGCAGCTAGAGGCTCTGTGATTTAACATTTTTTTTCAATATCTTTTTTGTTCCATTGGTTTTACTAACATAAAGGAAGGAGTTGAGGTTAATGGTCAGCTTAAGAACAAAAACAAATACATGGCTGAGCAGAGTAACGGCAGACACTTTGACCTAATGGTGACAAGTTCCCACTGATGATGATAGACTGAGTGATTTCGTTTTATGTTTAGGATTTGGTACATCATGTTACTATATCAGGATACAGACATCAGGTTATGCCAAGTCTCCAGCTTTTCAATGCTTTTGCTTAACTGTGAATCAGAAACCTAGGGTTCATCTAAAAAGGTCTCTTGCCTGCTCACAACTTCCTTTTCCCTTCTTTCTTCTGTGATACATTTTTTCTAAAAGGTTATTTTTCCTTAGCCTTTGTGACAGCATTTAGTCAGTCCTCATTCAAAGCTTGAAGGCATAAAGATAAGTCTCTATCTCAAAACTTCAGTGACTATGAGTAATTCCCCTCTTGTGTGTGTGTGTGTGTGTGTGTGTGTGTGTTTGTGTTTGTGTGTGTGTGAGTTCATGCATGTGTGCACAGGAACATGGAGGCCACAGGTGGACTTTACATACCTTTCCTCTAACACTATGTACCTTACTTTGAATCAAGGTCTCTTGTGGAATGTTGTTGATATTTTCAATTTGATGACACTGGATTACAAGATGCCCCCCAGGTATACTGTCTGTATCTGTGCTGTACTCAAACTACATTATTACGCCCAGCTTGTACATGAGTGCTAGGCATCCAAACCGAGAACTCCACTCTTACTTTAAAAACTGAGCCATCATTCCATCCTTCATCTGTAATCTGATTGTCTTAACAATCATTGTCTTTTGAGTGACAATGAAATTAACAACTTCTTTGGGCCCCTTGAAGAACCATAATAAAGGCAAGTTTCAGTTGTGTCACTCTTCAACAGAAGTGTTTAAGTACCATACCTCATGCCTCTGACTCTCATTCCTTCTTTACTTAACCATAAAACCCATATCAATGCCTCTTAAATGAGCTTGGGTCACTGAGCCCATTTATTTGTTCCTCTTCTTTATACACATCAATCAAATCCTTTTTCTCTGCATTTCACCAGTGCAAGTTTCTTTAGCTGGCATAATGAAACAGTGTCCTAGAATATATAAGCCAGCTAAGCTGGGACTTACAGCCCTGACATCCCAGTTATACTTTGAATTAAGAATCAGCCAGAAATAGAAGTCCATTGCATGGTTCCCATGTAAAATAAACACATTGGTAAACTGTTGTGTGATGCTTAAGCTTGCTAAAGGTGGATATTGGGGCCCAGAAGGGCACTTCTGTGCTAGATTCTAGGGTGACTGTTTTCCATGTTCTCCAAAACTCCTTTTTCCTAGGACAAAATACTTCCCTAAGTCTACCTAGGAGAAAAGACAACAGCAAAAAAATGTGCAAGAAGTTTATGTATCTTTGAGACATTCTAGAATACAAAGAGTATAGAATAGATGTTATTGTTATTTAGATGATATTAAAATATTCCTGCCAGAGAATAGGAATCCAAGAGCTCATCCATAGAGGGAAATTTAAACTAGGAATTCTAGTTGGCTGCCTTAACTTCTTAGTAAATTTCTGCTGGATGTTTGCAAGAGCCAGATTTGAAGATACCCAAGTCAGCTTGGAATTGGCCTACTCCACTTGCCTCTGCCGCATACCGCAGACTCCGTATTCCTAATTTGATGTTGGATTATTATCTGTTGCTTCTATCTGATACCTTGTTTTTGTTCTTTTACTTTTGATATCTTTAATAAACTCCATAGAAACTGAAATTATTCCTATCATAGCTGTTCTTTTAATCATACATGCAGAAAACCACCAGAGAAGAGAGACAAAGGAATGCCTCTAAATGAAGAAGACCTCATCCAGAACCCAGCCATGCTGCCCATTGTCTCTCTGCACTATTCCATCTCCCATTTTTTTCCTTTCAGAGAAGTTCCATATGTCCTGCCACCTTTGAATATAAAGACTTAAAGCTTTCAGACAACTCCAAATAGACCTGTTTCTTTCCACTAGCTTTTGTATACTAGGCTTTCAAGTAGACTGGTAAGGTAAATATATGGAGCTTGATTTTGACAAAAACAGTTACTCAGGCTTCTGTTGGTAAAGAACTATGGTAGACAGTAAGTGGTGATAGTATTAGTGGTAGTAGTTACGGTAGTGATGGTGATGGTCATATGTGTGTATGATTATTAATGTTAACTTTCGAGTCCATCAAATCTACAATGTTTCATAGAATCTACAGGCCTGTGAGGGTTTATCTTGATTATAGTAGTTGATGTTGAGATATTTGTGTTAATTGTAGGTGGGACCATCCTCTGGGCAATGGGCCTTGTCCTGTTAAAAACAAAACACAATCAGCTACACACCAGCGCCCATTCATTTTTCTCTCTGGATACTGATTATGGATATGAAGTGAGCGTCTCTGTCAAAGTTCTAGTACTGTGATTCTCTGTCATGATGGACTGCTTCTCTAAACTATGCACTGAAATAAATTATTTCCTCTCTTAAGTTGTTTTATCCAGATTATTTTATCCTAGCAATAGGAAGAGACACTAAGTCAAGGTTATATGTGGAATTTTCATCTCCTGGAGGATCTCTCTTAGTTATTTCTCTTAATAGAGCTAAGGCATTTTCCAAAAGAAGACTAAGGAAAAATAAGAGACCATAGTTTTACAGGGGACTGACCTTTCTTCATCTTGATGTTGTATTGTGTTTTTGTGAAGTGATTCCCCAAACAAACCCATGAGTAATTGTTTCTATTTTGTGACAGAGGAAACAGATACTCGGAGAAAGCAGTGACTAGTTCAAGATCCACATGTGTTCACCATTCCTTTCTAAAACCCCAAGACACTTTTAATTCTTCATACTATTGATCCTTCACATAAAGTATACAGCCTATGATTATTATAGGGATGGATCTAGATGTAATGATCCTGGAAGCTTTTCAAATGTATACCCTTTCAGAAAAAGATATACAATTATTAGAAAGCAAAATTAATTTCAACATTAGGTGTTCATGGCTTTGTAGAGCTCAGACTGGACTCTAGGTTCCAATAGACCAAGGAGTCAGTTATTTTCTCAAAGGTTAACAACAAAGACCATGACAAAATGTAAAGGGAGTTTCAAAGGTAATTTCAGTATGCTTCTATTGGGTAAGGACCAAGGAGCCAATATTGCTAGTCTTGTCTTCCAGGTGCTTCCAGTAGTTATACTGAGAAGTTGTACAGAGAAGGGGTGAAAGCTGGGTTCTGGGCTCTCATAAGAGACCCTGGTGAGAATGTGATCCTGTTCATCATTACCTCATAATGCTTTTTGCAAAACTTTGATGAGTATCTGGAGAGATAGCTCAGCAAAGTAAGTGCACTATCTTTTGCACTGGGATTTTGATTCCAGAGTTTATACAGCAAGTCAGGAGTCCAGTGCATTCCTGTAACCCTTGTTTCTAGGAAAATAGAGATAAGAGGACAGATAAAGCTTTCTCATTTTCATCCTCACTGAAAAAACTTGAGTCCCAGGTTTATGGAAGTGTTCTGTCTCAAAAGGAATATTTGGAGGTGAAGATTCCTGCCACCCTCTCGGTGCATTGCATGCCGAAATAGGCATGGGCACCGGCACATATGTGTGTAAACATTCATATATACACTCATACATACAAATATTTAAAAATAAATATTTTTAAATCTTTTATGGAAAGCCAGGCTGTGGCCGCATTTGTCTTTAATGACAGCACTTGGGAGGCAGAGGAAGGTGAATCTCGGTGTTTAAGCCTAGCCTGGTCTAGAGTGTGTCTTCCAGGATTGCTAGTGCTACACAGAGAAACTTTGTCTTGAAATAATACAAAAGAATAATATTGTGGAAAAAAATTGCTACTTTGTATTCTTAATTTCTGTTCTTATCCCTGTTTGCTTACTGCTCAGATCTACTGTTCATGGAATCCAATGTGACTTTCGGATAAAATGACTCAGGATAGAAAGAGTCATAATGAGGTAATTAGGACAACATTTGAGTTAGTGTGAGGTTAAAAATACTCATCTACTTCCAATCTGCTTTCTGTTTCTGCTTATATTTGAAGGAGTAAGCTCTCAGCTTCCTGATCCTGATCCACACCTACCACTCACTGCTGTGTCTTCCCTTCATAATGCACCCCCATCCCTCTGGAACTATGAGTACAAATCAGTTATGTCTTCTGCCTTGCTTTGGTTATACTGTTTTAACACAAAAACAAAAGAATAACTCATACAACTCCTTGAATGTTTAACATATCTGTGTAGTTAAGCAGGGCTCTCCCCCAGATTATATGATGGCAAAGAAGACAGGGTCAACATGATGACAAACACAAGTTACTGTTTTATATTAGCTACCCAATACACATCTGCAGGTCCAAGGGAAGAGCCTTTAGTAAAGTTTGTCACTCAGTTTCTACTCCAAAGATTGTATTCATATGATGTTTACAGAAGTTTAAGCTCTCTTCAATTACAGGCAAAAAATGAAAATATGACTTTCATGTGAAATCACATGATGCCTTTAGTCATGCTAAGTGAACACAGCTGGAAATGTAGCTCAGTTGAATGTTTGCATCACTTTTACAAAGATCTGGATAAATCCAGTGTAGGGGTCTTTACCTATAATCCCAACACTTAGGTAGAGCCAGAGAGATCAAAGACTAAAGGCTGTACTAGGTGAATACATGCCTTGGATTCATGAGAACATATTTGAAAAATAAAAACCAGTAAATAAATAACTATAATTTTCTTTCTCCTTCAACTACACTCACGACCCCTTTCTCTCAAATTCATGACTTTTTTTTCAATTATCATTATCACACACAAACATATGGGATAGTGTACCATGCCAGTAAATTTGGTAAGATAGAGTAGGTTTGAGACTCTGAAATCTTGTTACACACCTGAGACTTTAGGATGCCTCTTTGTACCCTGCCACATTCTTGGCCTGGAATACATGCTTTTTCTCTATGTCATTCACATAGCCCAAAACAAGGTTCTCCATGCTAATGAGGTAACTAGAGGCCCTGAAGTTTCATTGAATAAGCTTCTCTTCTTCGACATTCCTCCCTGTAAAAGATATTTAGTGATCCACCCTATGAAGTTGTTATGCATCCATTTTCCCATAATGAACAGCTAATAAATGGTATGGATAAGTATTGAGTGTCTCTTTCATCAAGAACCACTGTGGGGGAACACAGAGAAGGACTTTGCCTACAGATCCACAGTCTACGTCTCCGATAGAGAAGCCTCTCTGCTTCCAGATTACAGCCACCAAGCTAAGGACAATCACTGATGAGCTAAGCCAGAGCTTTTGTTTCCTCTGGTCCTGGACTAGAAGCTGTCTTCAGTCCCAGGGCCTCCAACTGTCCTGACTTCATCAAGACCTGTGCATCCTCACACCCCTCCCCCTAGTTCACTGTGTAGTTATTCAGTGGTGACTGGAGGCCCAGAAATCAGGGAACCCCAGCTTCTCATCTGTGTCCACATCTTAGACTACATTCTCCCACCCTCTTCCCTGAAGCTCAGCACCCAGCAGATAAATAGTCAAATTCCCAGTGTTTTGCCTCCACAGCGGCCATACCCAGCACCCCTGTGGCAGGGTGGAACACAGGTCACACACACACACACACACACACACACACACACACACACACAGAGAGAGAGAGAGAGGGGGGGTGGGGAGGGATAAAAAAACTTGCTGAATCCCTTTTCATGCTGCTTATGTGCTTATGTGTTTAGGATTAAACACTTGGAATTAGCTAATGTAACTGGAAGCTTATTACAGAAGACAGATTCTCCCTCTCTTGCTATCCATTAATTGAATATAGTTGTTTATCAAGGGCTTTATGAGATTTATCCTGTCCATGTTTGTATACCAGCAGGTATTGTCACTGTACAGATCTTGTTTACACGACCTTATTCTTAAGGTTTCATGGGTTAAGCTCTCTAACACATATTAAAGAGCTTTTCTCATCACAGATGTCTTTGTACTATAAATCATATAATTTTTCCATGTCCTCTTCTTTGATGTTCCCTGAGCCTTAGGCATAGAGTTTGTATTGCAGGCGCATCAGTTGTGTTTGGGTACTCCAGTGTCAGCTGTTCTCTTAATTTTCATGTGTTGTAGATTTATCTGCTGTTGTTTATCTACTGCACACGACCTTCTTGGCTGCAGCATTATATCTATAAGCTTCTGTGGTTACATGGATTTATATAGAGAATACAGTTGGAATGTGTACTGATTCAGAAATGTGGCAGAAGTGGGTTCTAATCTAATGTCCATACTATCAGCAGCCACAAGTCATTGGCTCAACAGAATACATATATAGTAACTATACAGTACCAGGCATTAATACATGGACTGGGCTAAAGTCCAACTAGATGGTTGTCCCTAGGATATAAAAGCCATGGTTGGGCCTTTGAAGATATCTTGCAGTTCTGGCCATTGGTTTGATTCATGGCTTCATTGCTTAGTAAGACTATTTCTTGCTTTTTGCCATTTGTAGCTTGCATTGTATCAGATACTGTGAGAGCTGACCCTCAGGGAGTCCCTTCTATGTCAATTCCAGCTCAGTTTCTCAAGTCTTAAATTCCAAATACATGGTGTCTTCAAAAATAAATTGCTTTCTTTAGTTTCAAGGAAGCAACCAAAGGTAATGACTATAGCCCATACTACATTAGGAGTTTCTTGGACTCCCTCACCAACAACTGAAAGGTATCCCATGTCTAGTACTGTTTTTTCCTTTTTTTTCCCCTATGGCACTTGTTGGAACATTATCACCATAAATGACATAACTTCATTTAAAATATTTGTAAGTTTGTATGTGTGTGTGTGTGTGTGTGTGTGTCTGTGTCTGTGTCTGTGTGCCTGTGTATGTCTGTGTGTGTATGTGTTTGTGTTCAGGGTTGATCTGGTGATATTTTGGTTACTATGTATTAAAATGCTACATTCTGCTTGCCCCAAGACAAGTGAATTGTTATGTACACCACTGTAATCCCAGACCCCCCGATTAAAGGCAATTGATAAATAATAAATAAATAGACCCTATGACTGGGCAATAGAGAGAGAACGGGGTAATCTAGAATTGAGTATGGGGTCTCAGGAGAGACCACAGAAGGAGAAACACACCATGAGAGCAGATGGACAATAAACACGTGACCAAGAGAAACAGCAAGTAGCAAGGGACATATGCTGAGATGCAGGTGGGAGTAGTCTGAAAACCTGCCCAATCTAGGCTTACAACTTGTAAATGAAATACCAGGATTATGTGTCTTTTGTCCAGGCTAGCTAGAATAAATCTTTTTTTTTCTATGTGTATGTGGGGTCAGTTTCTACATTATATATATATATATATATATATATATATATATATATATATATATATATATATATATATATATGTATATATATATATATCCTTCTAAGTAAATGCAAACCACATTTTTATGTCTTTTTAAATCATCTTTACTATTCTTTATTCCTCTTTCCCCATCCTCAGTTGAAGCACCCCTCTATATATGGGGGGAGTAGAACACAGGTGTTATTTAGGGGAAATGGGAGATGGCTCTCATTTTGTTTGTAGTTTGTTAGAGAGTTACTTTGTTAATGGTATCTTAAATGTTTTCTGGATACCCTCTTTCCTCCATATACTGCACAACAGTACCACAAGAAAGGCTCTAGAAGTAGTCTGGCTTATTGGAAATAGGTTGACTCATAGCCTAAAGATCTGTGTTCAACAATTATGTATGCTATGAGAAAACAGTAGCCCTGGCTGGACAGATGGTTCAATGGGCAGAAAACAAACATGATGTCCCAGAATTTGATACTGACATCTATGAAGACCCAGATAGTACATTCCTGTAACTGTGGATGCAAAGGAAGCCGAGACAGAGATACCCCAGAAATTTCCTGTTCTTCCAGCCTAGGTGAATCTGGAAACTCTATAATCTGTCTCAAAAAGTAAGATAGATAGACAGACAGACAGACAGACAATAAAAATAAGATACACTGTGTTGGACTCTGGTCTCCAAAAATGTCATACGTATGTACATAAACTGTGTACTCAAAGGCATATACACGTATACCACATATATGCATATATTATGTATACACGCATAAGAAAGTGACAGTCAGCCACACACACATGTAAATGTATTAATCAGGATTGTTGCTCATTGGTATTGTATAAGTGACCAAAGCATTGATAAGCGTAAGCGTGTCTCAAGCGTTGTTTACGCATGCTAGATCTGAACTAAATGTTCAATTAAAAGAGAGAAAAATGTGTCTTTTTTTCAATGCTTTAACAATTTAAAGGAGCAGATAAATTGAATTTTGAAAAATACCATTCCTCCAATCAAAAGAAAATTGCTTAATTTTAAGTACTGGAAACATTTGTCAAAATATTGATTTAGGAGATTACAGACCAATGATAAGAGGATAAGGCAATGGCATCACCTAGGAAATGAAATACATGACGTGTTAATAAAAATATGAAGGGTATAGGAATATGTACTATGGGGGTGTCATGACGTGTGGGGGAAGGGAGTGCCTCAGCGGGCATCCCTTCTCCCCGAGGGACCATCCACATGAAGGTATAGCATAGAATAGAGTTTATTTAGGGCATGGGGAGGGAAGTTAAGGGGGTAGTAGAAGCAGAGAAAGCCGAGAGAAGGAGAGATTAGATAAGTGGAGGATAGTCATGGCCATGTGGAGAGAAGGGGGAATGGAATGGGAAAAGAGGGGAACTGAGGCGACAAGAGGCAAGGGAGAGAAGAAGGAGTAAGAGGAGGGGAAATAGCCCCTTTTATGGGTCCAGGCCTACATGGCCATTGCCACATAATGGTGGCGAGGAGCATACCTGGCTGTTGCCAGGTAAATGTGGGGGTGGAGTACAGACAGAATACCAACCATACATACATGGAGAGCAAAGTGCTCTGGGAATATGTGAGTCAGTACAACAAATATGACAAAAGAAACATTGAAGGACAACAAATGGTAGGCAAATCATTACATTTTTAACCTCCCACAGTGTCGAGTTCAAACTGCTAAAGCATAATGAAAATATGAAAAGTTTCCATTTGTATTTTAATTGAGCAATAATTTATAAGATGCCCATCAGCTTCTGACTGTTCTGCTAGATGCAGACAAGGCTAAGACTCAGTCCCCGTTCTGGTATCATCATAGTTCGGAGAAAGGTAAGAAAACAAAGTAGCAAAATGCAATGTACAAAATCCTGAAGAAGACGCCATGTGAAATCTGAGAAAAAGATTATTGTGGCTGAGAGTTTCACTAAAATTACCAAATCATTAGGACAACCTTGGAGGTTCCTTTCTTGATGAATTCACAAACTTCTGTGTGGCTCAGCATTCTTCAGAGGACTGCATATTGATATAATAGGACACCATGGACTGCAGAATTTTTCTCCAGTGGTTGTAGCCTGTTGTTTCTCAGGAAGAATCCCAAGGAAGTGAAAATAAATTGTGACTTTGGATCTGAATTCCGGTCCTCATGCTTACAAAGCAAGGGGTTGTGACCTAATCAGCCATCTCCACAGCCTGTAAAATTAATTTTTAATGTTGGATAATAAAAATTCTCATATATGAAATATCCAGGTTTGGTTAAGTCAGAACAAATATCTTTCCTGACTTCTCTCTGTGATTCACTAATAGGTCGGTATGCTCTCAGACTCTTTCTGTTGGAGTATCAAAATTGCTGCCAAGTATGATGATTTCACATACAAATTCACCAACACCCAGTAGGGCATGAAAATGCCTTTCTTCCAAAGCCTTGCTTAAAGAATGCAGAAACACTTTTCTGGAAGTCACTCAGGGGCCTTTGCTTGTTTGTCATTTGCCACGAGTGTCGTGAATGCCTGTGTCTAAATCAAAGGACCTAAAACAGCTTATTCTAAAACATGAACATTCATTGCCAGGTATGTAAGCAAACCGTAGTCCTTGTTGGAGAGAAAAATGATCCAAATTAGATACTAGAAAAGAATCATAGTATGCACAGAGTTTGACGAATGAATTTTAAAACACCTCATCCTTTTCATCTCATTTTCATGCACTTGAGATAAGTTATTGCAGTCCACAGAGAGGATGACTTCTCTTGAATATGTTCTTCACTAGGCAGAAACAATTGTGTGATTGTGACATTCCCACATTCAGAAGGTTTGACCTCTACACTTGATATGGCACTTGAGAAAGGGTACAACACAAAACAGCCCAGTGTAGCCCGCGTGGTCCTCTCGCCGGGAAGAAGACACGCGGACACTCTAGGTTCCTTCTGCAGC